>NC_091122.1:122866954-123166954 GCF_040183065.1 Periplaneta americana
TTCAAGCGACCCTTCACTATCTTTGCTGCGGTCCGATAGTAAAGTTTCAAACTTAAAATTAAAAAAATATATATGTTTAAACAAACTTGTATTATTAATTACTGTAAATTATTGCAGTAATCACTAATTAGTAAAACATTTATGTAAATTATTTATTATTGGAGGATGTCTGAGGCCCTCCAAAAGAACATTTTTTTAAATATTCGTAAGGTTGAGCACCCCTGGCTGTTGGTTACTGATTCAACCGAAAGAAAAATAACTGCCTTGTAGTTGCAATAATTTGTATGTGGTAATTTGTATACGATAATGTTGAGTTGTTCTGTACGGCTCTGATTGGTTGAAATTAAACGGATTTTTACATTCATTGGCGAATGAATGCGTGAAGTACTTTATGATTTTGTATTTTCTGAATAACCTCTGTAGTTGATACTGGACGTTAAAAAGAATTATCAATTTCAAAGTGATAGGATTTATGATAAAGTTTTTTGTTTCGCAACAGCATGTTGGCATTTAACACTCAACGTATCAGAACTTTATCTACTTGGATAAAGATGGTGTTTTTTGACATATGGAAGATCCTTCTTCTTTTAGATTCATTACTGTTAGATATCCCAATCAACTGGATAGAACTAAAGTATTTATTTATTCGTTTATTTAATGAACATTCTTGAATACACATAGTAATTGTCTCCTTTCAAATCGTTAGTAGGAACACATATGGGTGCTCATTTGTAAATAAAATTACTGTGTCGTAAAGGTTAATCGCATGCTTGGCAGACCTCTATGGAGACCGGATTATAACAAAGGTGTGGTAACTTTTGAAGTGGATATTGGTGTGTAAAGTTTACCTCCCGCCAATCAAAACGCTTATCGATATTTAACTTTCGCTTGGGAGCGAAGTGTTAGAACATCGTCTCAAATAAACTCCAACAGGGCAGAGAATGAGTCACATGGCAAAACGTGAGCCTGGTGCAGAAGAGAAGGGAAGATGCCAAGCTGTGTTTATACAGTTTGTTTACCTTAACAGACATGTGTGAGAGATAGGGCCGAACACAATGTCTCGTATCGCAATGAAATCATCCCATATTATAACTGCTAAGTCAATTTTTTATCCTTTTATGGAATGAACAGTGTGTGCTGACTGACTCATCGGGCCTGGCGTGTCGTGTATCCTGCAATACCGCGGCTCGCGTATCCTACTTTAACCCCGTCCTGCCGGCTGGCAGACTGGTACACTATACCGCCCATCATAACGTAATCGTCAGTTTAAGGTCACCGTGTCGGTCGCATATTTAATGCGGCCAGTGACCCATTTATTAAGCCTTGTTATATTGTTTTAGTCACCATAGTTACGAATGTAACTTTACTGAAATTTTGCTTCTAATTACCTTGGTTACTATTGTCATCCTCTGATTGAGGTTCTGGCTGATATGTACATCTATTATCAGGCAGTAATCTCACTTGACGATATGTGTCAGAGGAAGAACAATTGTTTGTATACATCTGAAGTCTGTAGCTAGTCGGCGATGTATCCAGTGGAGGGGGAAAGGAACTGGCCACCCTACCCCATTATCTCCTGGCCTAGATGCTTCATAAGTGGTGCCTTGGTATCACTTGTGAGGTTCAAACCTGTCTTCGGGCAGTTGACCAACAACAACTATAATTGTCTTTATTTTATTGTGTTTTATTTTGATTTGTATATTTTATTTATGCACGCTTTAACATCTATGTGTAGTATCTTTGGATGTATAAAAAGGTCTCGCAAGCAGGGATTACCGAAGATAGGAATGCGAACGAAACAATTCGATAAGGAAGAACGGGCGACAGGAAAGGTCATGAGATAACTTGAATGATGTTCAAGACTAGAGTCGGAAGAGAAACGACATCGATAGAATCAGTCTTGCACTGTGATAGTTACATTACGGTTTTAGTTTGTTCCACTGCATGTGATTATGTGTCTTGTTCCAAATGCGTTTCTTTTATTATGTAGTGATGAAGCGTTCCCCTCGCAGAGTATCATTATTTTATTCGTAAACATAATGTTGCGCGTTTAATTCGCTTCTAATTTTTCTCTTGCTACGCTCTTCATTTCCACAGGCGATGTCCCCATCTGTTCATCTTGGAAGAGGCGGTACTTCCATCGACCCGTATCTCTCGCTCCCTCGGCGTGCCTACATACACACGTCAAAACAGACAGTAACCCCACCACTGTTTTTCGGTAATCTTTCCTTGCGCGAGTTATATCACTAGGTCTTTGGTTGAGTTTGTTTATATTGTCGTGTGTTATAGATGGCTTGCGTTCATTTAACTAATATAGATTTTGTTTTAGTATTTATAATATTGATGATTAAGGTGGTGATGAATCATTGTATGTAAATTTACAATCTGGCATTTGCCTTTATGACCGAGGAGAACCATGAAAAACCCTGTCAAATTGGTTGGACCCGGGGTTTGAACCTGGGGCCTCCCGAATTAAAATCTGTCGTCTGAGCCACCTTGCTGTTTTTTTTACCGTGATTTGGTTTAGTAAGAGTATCTTGGTTGTATGGTTGTGAAACTTGGACTCTCACTTTGAGAGAGGAACAGAGATTAAGGGTGTTGAGAATAAGGTTCTTAGGGAAATATTTGGGGCTAAGAGGGATGAAATTACAGGAGAATGGAGAAAGTTACACAACGCAGAACTCCACGCATTGTATTCTTCACCTGACATAATTAGGAACATTAAATCCAGACGTTTGAGATAGGCAGGGCATGTAGCACGTATGAGCGAATCCAGGCCGAGACGTAGAAGGGAGGATAATATTAAAACGGATTTGAGAGAAATGGGGTATGATGATAGAGACTGGATTGATCTTGCACAGGATAGGGACCGATGGGCTTATGTGAGGGCGACAATGAACCTGCAGGTTCCTTAAAAGCCACAAGTAAGTAAGGAGTGTCTTGGTAACATCATTTTTTGTTGGATAGATTACGGAGTTAGTGAGAATGTGTTTAAATTGTTTTATAAATTTAATTTTGTTGCCATAGTTTTATGAATGTTTGTTTCTATTTTTACTCTTATTCAAAGACGCTGTATTAACTACTAAGTTACTTAGCGTCGATGGAATTGGTAATAGAGAGGTGGTATTTTGGCAAGATGAGTCGTAAAATTCGCCATTGGATTACCAGTATCTGGAATTCGCCTTACAGTTGAGGGAATTTCCGGAAAAACTCCTAACATGTATTCAGCCTAAATGGGATTCAAACCCACTCCCGAGTACCTCATGCTGCCACTAAGTGACGTTGGTATCTTCAAAATATACCAATTATTTAATACAAACACTTGAGAGTTAACTGCTCGTGTCCTTCGGAATGCATTTGTATTTGTGCATTACTTTGCAGCACGTCTTGAAATATACGTAAAGCAAGCTTATACACTGTTACCACATCTATGTACCACTTGATTGCTAACCGCACACTCGACTCTGTTATCTAATAAAATTGTTGGCTGTCTTGTGTCTGACACTTCATGTTGAGAGGCAATAGCAAAACTCCATTTCCATTCAGCTTGTGATAATATGAAGTTGCCATTTCACTTGCTTGGCTTTATAGTGTCATGCCCGAATACTTCAATGTTATTGACGTCTCCATGAATTCCAGTGGTTAATTGCTCCGTATGTAGAATGTTTCCCTGTTAAGGCTTACCACTTGAAAACACATTACAAGAAATGTTCAATGATATTTGTAGCTTCAGCTCTAATCAACAGTAACAACAATCGAAGTTGCCAGGAAACGATATAAAACAGAAGATGTGAAATAAATGAATGAGGTGTATAAACAATTGAATGCTCTTTCATATTTAAGTATAAAAATATAGGGGTGCCATTTGAAATTTCTAAAGGGGGTGGCTGGGGGATGGGGGGGAGAAATCTAAAATGCAATTAAGCCTGGTTTCAGGCTTCCCCGTCAATCTCTGAATTGACGTGATTTTTCTTTAAATTGAATTCAATTTAAATAATTAGTTATTTAGAGTGGGAAGTTTGGAAATGAAAGCCCTGTATATACATACATACATATATACATACATACATACATAGACAGTTCTTACATGAATGAATGCTAGCCATGATGTCCCATGTAGGGCACAGGCCTCCTGTGATGGGGTTAGAACCCCCTCTACAGGGATGGCTCAAGTGTACTCGCTTGATGAGCCAATCCAGGCGAGCTTGTCGTGTACACTACTTTTGTGACATGGTTAATAATCTTATTAAACTTTAATTAGTCTCAGCACTCTGTTCTTTGTTTATTTTTTTTGCACTATCCACATAATACGAACACCAGCACTTTGACAAACACTGATTGCTATTTACAAAATTTATCTCACACTTTCACTAATACTGAATTTACTATTTACAATATCTTAACACTGATTACGTTATCTATTTACAGTGACCTTCCCTAGTTCTTTCAACAAAACTCTGTTCTTTGCTGTCCTCGACCACTGTTTCCCCGCCTCTTTGGCAAACATGTCAGACCATCTGAGCAGTGGTCTTCCCTGTCCTCTCTTTCCGGCGTAGGGGTCCCACATCGTGACTGCATGGGTCCATCTTGTCTGGTGTAGTCTCGCCACATGTCCCCAGGTCCACTTCGTTCTTACATACATGAATAAAAATTATTTTGTTTGTAATGGAGCCGACTATTTTTGTTTGGGCTGTAGTTTATACATATTTAAGTTGTGAGTCGTTCGGAATTTCAGCAATGCTTTTTTTTTTACCCAGAAGTGATTTATTCATATGTTGCGCATTTTGAAATTATTTCATGCATCCGTTACATTTTTAACTATTCTTCTTCGTGCTTTCTGCGCTTGCAGTAGTGTATAATGATCCGAACTCGAATAGTGGCGAGGATATGATGAAAAGTTTGAAGTAGTGGGTCGTGTTTTGTGGGTACTCTTATCTATTTTGTAAGTTTGTATAGCCACTTCCGACCACAATGAAGTGTAAATTTAACCTAGTTACATGTTTTACTAGGAATTACCGGCGGGCATTTCCATCTGTTAGTATGCCTGACTTTAAGTTCGAATACAGATATTAATGTTTTTTCTTACTTATCCCCTCCAATCATCCTGAACTTTGTGGACAAAAGCTTCTATATGATGGATGTATTTCAAATATGTTTCTTTCAAATACTTTGTTTTTCACTAATTTTCAGTGATGGGTCAGAACTACGAACAGCCTACGCAGTTGAATTCGTTGTTAAATAAAACACTAAGTAATAAATAAAAGGATGAATAATTTATAGCTACAAGTCAGCGAACAAGAGTTCTATTCCCGACAAGTACAATAAATAGGCCTACATATTATCTCCAACAGGAACAGGTTGTATGTCTTGTGTTTGTCGTAAAGTAATGGCCTTGTTGGTCACGTGACCAGGAGTGTGCTATTTATTAATGCTCATAAAGAAGACTATCTGATGTAGAGTCGGCTGCGGGCCTCCGCCGAACTGGGATCCCGTGGTATGTGGCCATTAGTTGTTGGTGGTAGTGCTGTGTACCGTGGGCCCTTCCCTGGGTTCAGAGAGTTCTTCATTTTTATATAAAATATCATCAACTAACTGAAAACTTGATAAAAAAAATCCAACATGCATGAACACTCAGGAGCTTTCAAATTTATAACATGTCTTGATTCAATATCTCAGATTTTCCTTAACGAATTAGACCCAATGTAAAACACGTGTAAAGTTTGAAGATACACTGATCGAAGCAAATTTTATTTTCATAGAAAATCTGATGGAATTACGTGTTTGTCAATGTTTCTTCACTTCGCGTAAATATCTAGCTTCATGTCATTGAAGTTTTTCGTTACTGCATAGGCCTATACGGTACTTCTTTAGACTCTTAGGGCCATATTCATAGACATTCTTAGCGCGGCCTTCCGGTGGATGATCAGCGAACTAACGTTTTTTGTATTCAGAAACCAGTGTTAGCGACATGATATGATATGAATCCTGTACAAGTATCAGTCGATAGCCGGGGCTAGTTTAGCACGCTCGTAGCGCGGGCTAGCGAAATGTCTATGCATAGCACCCTTAAACAATAAATTTATTGGATTTATAGCCAAACGGTCTGTCATTTCAGTTACGGGACGGGGCACTGTAACACTACCAGATTAAGCTGCAAACGTTGGTTGTTCGTGATATCAGTTGAGATACCTAACTTGGCAACTCTTGTGATCAAAAAAGACAAATGAACTTGGATATCATCTGGATAGGTCAGTGACTTGAGCATGAAATTCATTGAACCTTATGGCAGCGTGGAAGTTCAAAGGTGGTCGTGCGTAAAAAAACAATTCAGAATTCAGTGAAGGATGCAATCAACTCTTGAGTGATTCTTGTGGAATATTCACGTTTTCCGCTCTTCCTCAAAATGAGTCTTTCATTGTTCTTGGAATCTCAGAGTAAGATATCTCATTTGGTTCGAGTACTGTCGTGTGAGAGATATGTCTGTCATGTTTGTGGGTTGTGAGAATATGGATTGCAGATGCAGCGCTAGAAGATGAGTTAGTTGATCTCTCAAATTGAAATAGTCGCCACTCCTCTTCTGTTGTGGTTCGTTAAAATCACATTGAAAAATTTGTTGACCTGATGGCATGTAGAGATACGTTGCCGCATTCTTGAGCTTATGTTTTGGTGTTACAAGTATATTTGTCTTAATGGTTAATGCTTTGGGTTTCTGCGTGTGAGAGATAGATTCAAATGCTGAGCAGTCCATTTCGAATTTGTGATAAATAAACGTAATGCTGAATTAAAAAAGGAACTAAACAAGACGAAGAAATTACATTTTAGGCTTTCACGGTGATTGTGTTCGGAAAAAAAGTAGGGCCGTGATATCGGTATATTTGTATTAGTTTGAAGTGAACACACGACGACGGACAGAATGTAGTCAGCGTTTCAAGCACAGGCAGCGGAAACGAATTTGACACACGGCTAAGCAAGAACGTTTCGTGTTTTGTATACGATTATTGCGTATCATTGTATATAAGGGTTAATATCGGAAAGGTCTAAAGTGCTGGTGAGGTTGAGAAATCATACGTAAATTGTCACAAATGTGGTAAAACATAAGTCTGAAAAGATTTTTCTTTTAATTTAGAGTTTTGCATTACAGTTTTAGAATGCCGAAAAGGTATATGGCGTACACTTTTGCTTTCCATATATTTAATTGTTACATTAATTTATTTATCACATCTACTTTGTACCTTGTCCACACCTGTGGAGTAACGGTCAGCGCGTCTGGCCGCGGAACCAGGTGGCCCGGGTTCGAATCCCGGTCGGGACAAGTTACCTGGTTGAAGTTTTTTCCGGGATTTTCCCTCAACCCAATACGAGCAAATGCTGGCTAACTTTCGGTGCTGGACCCCGGACTCATTTCACCGGCATTATCACCTTCATATCATTCAGACCTAGATGTTGATACAGCGTCGTAAAATAATCCAATAAAAAAAAACTTTGTACCTTACTTTTCTTGCATGTTGTTTGCCTGGTTTCGGTTCCTGCTGCAATAAACAACAACATTCATTTTCAAAGTTTCAAATAAAAATGACCGCCGAGTGTCGGATAGTATAACCACAGTCTAGCATATACAGTCACGAAGCTTAAGTTGTGAGGGAGTTAGGAACAATAGACTGTGCCGGTACTATTTCGCATTGTGTGTAATGAGGCGATAGTAGCGATTCTAGTGGTTAATAACTATCTATGGATGTATATTTACTACGTATAACCAATGCCTCGAACAAGTGCAAAATTTCAATTATCTGGGTTGTGAAATATCTTATCAAAATGAAAAAGATGTGAACAAGAAAATTACCAAATTTACACAAATTCTAGGAATAATAAACAATGTATTAAAAGCTAAATTAGTACAAAAATCTACAAGAATAAAAATATATAATACACTAGCATTACCCACCCTTTTATACGGAAGCGAGATTTGGTCATTAAAGAAAAAGGACATGAACAGAATCAAAGCAACGGAAATGAAATTTTTGAGGAGGACAGCAGGATATACTCTTTTAGACCGAAAAAGGAATGACGAAATTTTAGAACAATTAGAAGTAGAGTCAGTAGAAGAAAAAATCAGCAGATACAAATTCAATTGGCTAGATCATGTAAGAAGAATGGAAAATTCAAGAATCCCAAAAATTATGATGCAATATAAACCTAGAGGACATCGTCGACCAGGAAGACATTTAAGAAGACTGCTAGATGGGGCCGAAACAGGTCTACAGAGTCCTAATTCGTGAAGGATGATGATGATGATGATGATGATATAAAAAACTTTTCAGACTTATGTTTCACCACATTTGTGACAATTTAAGTATGATTTCCAGCAGTTATTCTCAACATCAACAGCATTTTAGATCTTTACGATGTTAACCCTTATATACAATGATTGTATTGTTTTGATTTTATAACACGCAATAATCGTATACAAAACATGGAACGTGCTTGCTTAGGCGCATGTCAAATTCTCTTTCGCTGCCTGTATTTGAAACACGTCGACTAATTCAGTCCGGCGTCACGGCTCTAGTCATGAGATACCAAGAGGATCACTTGAAATGTGTAATTAAAAAAAAATGACATTTCAATAAATTGCATTATTCAAGCTACATACTGTGTTATTTTTTAATTTTTAAACCTTATAGTCCCTTTACAACAGCATGTTGAAACTCGTCAGAACCAAATGTACAAAGGGACGAATAATGAGAAAAGAATTGCAGAAAAACAAGAAAACAATGTTTTTCTAATCTAATAGTTTACTACAGTGCTGCGTATTATTTCCATGGAGATAGAACATATTTCAATCTTTTTTTCTATCACATTTCGAGAGGTCTACTACCCGTGCTGATGGAAGTGTGTGTACATATTTGTGGTATATTGCAGATATTTGCAGTGTTTTTGGCGCCAGAATAAAGGTACAATATGACAAGGCTCTTGTGTCTCCACGTTGCCAGCCGAGCAAGCAAACTGCTGGTAAAGAGGTTGCGTAATGTCGGATAAAGCACCATGAATGCAGCCTGCAAACTCTCGCTCCCGACTCCACGACTCCAAAATGTCGTGACTAGACATACCAACTGTTGAAAATACCGCCCATCACTTACACTTTCAGCTAAACAAAGAGGACGAACGACTCACTCTCTAATTTCGATCTGTAACCCGTTAGAAATGTGCCATTGGGTCACACCAGTCATAACTGGCTGGGAGAGATATTTTCGCCGGCAGGATTGTGAGAAGTTTGAACCATCTGGAGATGAAGCCACCTGGTAATTTTTTATAGCTTGTGGTTAGTCATGACATTAAATTCACAGCGTACGTGATGTTTTACTTTTGCTTGAACGGAAGAAATTAACTTTCGTTTTCCCGGTTGTTCCAGAGCTAGTGTTCTACAGTATCTTCTATCCTAGGTTTGCGGAGTCACTCAGGTAGGGGCGTTGTCATGGCTTACTCCGGAAATAAAATAAATGAAACATGGAATACAAAAGCCTATTGAGATATGTGCAGTGTAATTAGCGTTAAGAATTAATATACAGTTATCATCACAATATAATAGTAATTGTTATAATAACTTTCTCTTATTCTTCTTAACCTCCCCGTTTGTTCGACTTACCACTGCAGGTATGAGAAGGAGATTCATTTAATCACATACTAAATATCTAACACATGGGGGGCTCCCTGGTTATGGGATCGGCACGACACAGGGCCACCGCTGAAACATCACAGGACATTCACAAGACAATAAACAGTCCCGAGGACGGAAGATAAATCTTTCTTTGGCCAAGCGAGGAATCAAACCTTGCATAATAATATAATAGGCATACATACATACATACATACATACATACATACATACATACATACATACGACCTTGAGATAGGGAGGGAGATAGCTTTTTTTTTTTTGCCTGGTAACAAATTCAAATTTGAGTTAGTAGACACGCGTTATCGCGAACCCACGATAAAGAGTGAAAATTAATTACGCAAGTGACATTGACTTTTAACTGGGTGATATAAAAGTTATTAGTTTTCACGTTATCGCATTTTTAATATTCTCATCTTTAATCTTGCAAATGATAGTCTTATCCTCTTTTCCTTGTTGTAACAACGTAATTTGTTAAATGTGCTGAAGTAATGACGCATGTTTGGTAGTGTGAATTGCTGGAGTTCGTATAATATTCCTAGTCCAAGAGTTACATTTCATTTATTTTCTGATCGCCATATTATACATCATAATTCAGCAGTTATTAATAAAGAAAAATTCGTTCTGTCACCGAGAATCGAACACAGGACACTCAGTTTGGCGCGCTGAGTGCTCTTACCATCTGAGCTATGACGAGACCCGATCCACAGTGCCGGCCGAACTCTACTTCTTTGTATCGTTTCCTCCTCGGGTCTCGGCATAGCTCAGATGGTAAGAGCACTTAACGCGCTAGGCTGAGGATCCTGGGTTCGATTTCCGGAGCCGGAACGAATTACGAATTTTTCTTCATTCATAAATGTACGTGAATGACTACATAAAGTAATTGATTACACGATATTTAATAGAGGACTGCAAGATCCTCATAAGGATATATAATTAAGTAGCTTTAAGAGAAGTATATCATATTTTTTTCCTACTTCCATAACTTTATTACCGTGATCATTCTTTCCTAGCTCCCCCCTCCTTGAGTGAACACTAGACTAAGTAGATGCATACAGTGAGCCCGACTGACATGGAGAAATTTGAAAAAGGATAACTTACTAGGGGAAAATTTTTCTTCTGTAGTGTACATTTTATTTACCAAAACTTCATCTATCGAGGATCGAATTAAACTGCAATTATGTGAAACCGTCTCTGAACCGAACTTTGACTGAGCCTTTTTTTCTTATTCGGTTATTTCAGTAGTCGTCGTCAGCATGCGCTGAAATGGGTAAAGGGTAAGCAGTGTCTTGGAATATACACCGTCGTGCAGAAGGCAGAGAGAGAGTATACCTGCCAGCAGCAACGGATGCACGATAATGCAATGTTTTATTCGCGCGTAAGAGACTCTAGCTCGAATGTGCACAGTGCTGATGACCGCTGGGTTATTTAATAACACTGTGTCAACTACGTGATTATCTAGCGTTGATTGAATTGTTAGAGATACGGTGCTAGGTATGAAGTAACCAGGGGATTTCCTGATTTCCATCGCTTTATATTTGGAGTATAACCTTGGAAAATACCTGACCATGTACTAAGAGTATGCGGGATTCGAATCCACATCTGGTCGCTGCTTCGAAGCACGAGTTTTGGTCGCTACCCCTAGAACACGGCCTTGTGAGCCAGTGTTTATGGTAATGGTGAGGTCATGCTTTCATATTTAACTTTTGGTTTACTTTGTTCTTGAGAACACGTGAAGAGAGAGGAAAATGATTAACGAAAATCGCCAGAGGTAGAGTAAAAGTGGTAAAATGGTTTTTGGGGAGAGAAGTGGATAAAATGTCCGTCAGCTTATTTGAAAGTTTAAAATGTGGAGGGCAATATCGAAGCGGTCAGGAAAGCTTATTTCCTGTGCCAAAGGTAGTCGATGTTCGCAAGCGAGAATTTGCAAGTTGACGCAATTTCCTGTGTGATTAGAAGAGGGTGTTTCCCACCAAAGTCTTGTAAAGTTCACATTACGCCGGTTTGTTTATGCAGGTCTCTGTACTTGAAGAGGAAGTCAGTCATCTTGGAGGCTTATGTTTATTAAGGTTTGGCTCCAAATCGTCTCTAAGCTTGTTGACATATGTATAGTCCGTATGTACGCATGATAGAACCCGAAAGGAACTTGGTATTAGTTATACATTTAAATGGGTTAATTTACTATAACGCCTGGTTTAAATTATTTAATATTTGTTCGCAATTATAGGCACTATTCAGAGGCGATCATAAGATACGACAAGATTAGAGCTGTGGTAGAATGAAATTAGTAGGAGATGTAGAATTGATCTGACATTGAGAAAACTTAGCTCATTGTCGCTCTGTAAATATGTTGAGGATCAAACATACGGGACTATTAAGTAATATGCTGATATTGGGGAAGCGATGGAATGAAGACGAAAATCGAAAGACAGTATTTTAGAAAGCCTATTTACAGTCTTGTTCGTTATAAATGACGCTGTATCGACTGTGAGATCATTGTTCTCTTTAAAATTGGTGATAGTGAGGTAATATTTTGGTCAGATGAGACCGAAGATACGCTATAGAATTACCTGACATTCGCTTTATATTTTGGGAAAATCTCCGATAAAAATCAAAAGGTGAATGAATACCTTTACTATGCTGTATATCGTTACGTTTCATTACGTATGGGTGTGATCACCTGTCGACAGGTGCATAGCTTTACTATGCTGAATATCTTTACGTAGAACGACGTGTTGGATGTGCGAGAAGTGAAACGAAGTTCTTTATGCATTAATCATTTATTGGGTGAGAAGTATATCGTCGGCTTAGTTCTAAAACCCAGTAACTTCAGTTTTTCCCGAATATCGAAATCTGTTAATGTTTTCAAAATGCGTTTCTAATAACACCTCTTAAGTCTGCAAATGTTTCTATATTTTATAAACAACAAATACATAACAGTTGTTAGCTGGGGGATAAAAAGAATGTTATTTTGTTCTTTGTTCAATTTCCTCAAATGTACTCATAAGGTTTTAAAAGTAAACCAATGATATGCGATGGCAAGCCGTCCAGCTTTATTACAAAGACAAAGTCATGTACGAGCTGTCGAGTGTCGTAGACGCCGTTTTCGAGACAAGGTGAACAGTGGGAATACAGTAAGAACAAGGGGACTCCGAGAAGAACAAGGCGATTGGGGTTGCATTTTTTTTATGACGGTCAGCTTACTAAGTTACCGCCTGCTATAGAAAATTTCCAGGTAATACAAATACATGAGCAGTACGGTAGGTTAGACAGGAGGCTTTTTTGCCTATTGATTCGGAACTGCGTTCGGGCGTGGGTTCATTTTCTGCTTGAGGTGATCACGTGGTTGGTTTTCTTTCCAAAGTTTCCCCAACCATAAGCCGAATGCAGGTAATCCTCGGCCCCATCTCTCCAAATACCAATTTCATCGACGCTAAATGACCTAATAATAATTGATACAGTATTGTTAAATAACAGACAAAAAGGATTAGAAGAAACAGGACGAGAAAACCCGAAATACGTTGAGGAACTGTTATGTCTACCGAAACTGACATAGAATATGTTGGGTATTGAACCTTAGTCTTCGATAAAGTGGTAATTATAGAGCAATGAGACACTTGAAGGAAACCAAAGTATTTGGAGATACCGAATTTAATGGACATGGAACCACATTCGTTCATAAACCGTAATCAAACTGAGCTGCGAATAGACCAGCGTGAAAGGAAATACGCATGAAGAGAGAAAGATGTTGGCACGATATTCCAAGAGCACCGAGGAATGTTCTATCTCTTTATGCGAGGACCTTCCTGTGTCGTTGACAATGAAAAGAGAATTCCACACATCATTCAAGACCCATGCTAATTTGTGACGTCATAGTGTTGCTTGTGTGTGCAGGAAAAAGAAGAGGCATGAAGCACTTAACTCGTACTTGAAGTTGTCAGTGTTCGTTTCCGGATTATTAGCCTGTACAGTGACGTGTAATTTTCATATCTCCCTCGTTGCTACACCGTGACATTAATAATGCCACATTTCTAACACAAATTGATTTGAGAGGCTTTGGACAGAGAAATGCCGTAGTTATGCTAGTGTCGAGTGAACTGCTAGGGTAGGGTAATTGTAAATACTTTTCACTGATTTCAAATATATTTCAACATTACACAACTCTCAGTAACGGTAAGCATGACAAAGAAAAATTGTATTATTTTTAGACTTTTCTTTTCACTGAAAATGGGCTAAAATAATAAGGTTGACTTTTTTAATCTTTTAATTGCTAGTTTACATTTACCCCAAATATTTACATTTACCCCTTTGAGAGGGGGAGTAATTATAAACATCAATTTTTGCACGGGATATCAGACGCTGAACATTTTTGTTCTGTTTCACTTATTGGCTTTATTTCATTCATAATTCTCTATTCAAAAGCAGGTCTTTCACTGCAAACTCGGCATTCTGTAATATTTCCTATTTTCCGCCTTTTTCTTAGTCTTCTTATACGATCCATATATCTAAATGTCGTCTATCATTTGATATATTCTGCCCGAGTTTTCCTCCCGTTCACCATGCCTTCCAGTGCATCCTTCAATAGACAATTTCTTCTCGGCCAGTGACACTATCAATTCTTTTTTCTCGTTTTCAGCATTATTCTTTCTTCACCCACACTTTGCAGCACAGCTTCATTTCTTATTCTGTCTGTCCATTTGATACGCGTCATTCTTTTCCATATCCACATTTCAAATGCACCTAGTTGCTTCTCTTCACTTCGTCGTAATTTCCATGTTTCTGCCCTCATACAATGCCTTACTCCACACAAAGCACTTCACTAGTCTCTTTCTTAGTTCTTTTTCCAGAGATCCGCAGAAGATACTTGAGTAGCTTAATATCAGAGACGGACATCTGACCTCAATCGAAATTTAGATAGCTGTGGTTTTTTATAAGTTTTTCATGCTCTTTCCAGTTATAGTGAAACCATATGCAAACTCTAACACTACATCTATAAAATAAATTGTGTTAAATATTACAAAGAACACTGTGAATTAAAAAATTGCCTCTAGATCAAAGCTATGGAGATGACAGATGTCCGTCTTTGATATTAAACTACTCACTTCTTCTATCAAAAACTTCCTTTGCCATCGCTATCCTCCTTTAGACTTCCTGGCAGCAGCTTCTTGTATGCTTTTTGGACCGGGATTTTTAACCACTTATTCAAGACTTCTGTGATAGTCATTTGTTCATTAGCAATACGTAGTTTAAAATGAAATGAAAAACGGAAACACCAGTTCTGAAATCTGCCGAAAATGCTATCCGTATAGTGGGTATTTTTAGGAGATGATTGCTGATTTAAGTGTGTATTACCTTGGAGCTACTGCAGAGGTTCAGTTTGGAAGTAGGCTGCTTTACCAAGAAATGGATAATGTATATAATTAGGTATAGATCATTAGGTTGTCTGAAGCTGGTAGCGTACGTTATTCCTTTTAAAATGCGTAAGTGGTTGATAGGGCACTTGCTTTAACAATAACTGGTATTCTGAGGTATAGTAGGCTGGAGTGGAATCGCGAAAAGTATAGACTGTTTGAGAAATAAGTATATTATTATTATTATTATTATTATTATTATTATTATTATTATTATTATTATTATTATTGAGAAGAATGGAGCGTGTGAAGTGGACAGACAGAATAAGAAATGAAATTGTGTTGGAAAATGGGGGTGAAGAAAGAATGATGCTGAAACTGATAAGGGAGAGAAAAAGGAATTGGTTGGGTCATTGGCTGAGAAGAAACTGCCTACTGAAAGATGCACTGAAAGGATTGGTGAACGGGAGAAGAGTTCGGGGCAGAAGAAGATATCAGATGATAGACGACATTAACATATTTGGATCATATGCGGAGAGTAAGAGGAAGGCAGAAAATAAGAAAGATTGGAGAATCCTGGGTTTGATGTGAAAGACCTGCCTATGGGCAGAACACTTATGTATGTAGGTATTATTATCATCATTATCATCATGATTATTACCTCTTATATTCGGTATTTATAATTTGACTGTTGCTTAACGAAGATTCACTTCAGGTCGCGTTACTTCCCTGAAGAGAATGTGCAGAAGGTGCCATTTCAAATAGTCACTTTTCCATTCCTGATAGTTTTGTCAGATTTTGGCCCTAAATGTTATATATTGTAAGAGATTACATTAGACCTATAATTGATGGAGCCTCAGTTTTCATAAATCACATTCGGTTCACCTCATTTACAATGTTCTTTGTTCGTTGTTGTAATATCATCAATTCATCACTCGGTCACAGAGTGGTGGGTAGATTCATGTATTGGTATATTTATAGGTTAATAGGAAGATTGGCTAATTGGTGGATGGGTAAGTGGAGAGATAGGCCTAATGTAGGCTACATACTTACATATTTTTCAGTCATTGGATTTGTTATCGTAAGAGTTTACCCAATTTTTTTTTTTTTTTTTTTTTTTTTTTTTTTTTTTACAGTTTTTCCTTTCTTCAAGTCTCTAATTGTAAATTAAGTGCAGTCTTCCTATAATACGGTTACTGGAACAAATATCATATATCTTAATTGCATACGTTTTAAAGCATCATAGAAAATCGTAATGTAGATCTACAGCGCAGTGGAAAGATTCTTACACTTAGGTGATGTAATATTTACTGGCATGCGGTTCCCTCTACCTTGATCTCTTTTCAAGATTCGCGGGATATGTCAACCGTGAAATCACTGCGCGACAAATCAGAATAATAACAGTAATGACAATAACCTTGTTACGTAATTGATATCATCTGTTTTTCCAACTCTGGAATGTAGCACTACAGCTCTTGTAGAACTTTGGCTGCGTTAAGACTGTCATTCCAGGTCCTTCCCAACTTTAGAATGTTACAGCCATAGTAGCTCAACTAAATGGTATTGTAATTTAAAGACACGAGTGCCAGATAAAACTGAATTTGTACGCATGAGTACTTCATTTTTTAGTCCAGAAAATTGCCCTAAATTTTATTCTATTAAAACTGCTAACTTATGTAGTAAAGTTGAGGTTCCTTTGCCAGCAATATCTTAAACACGGAAATATAATTCCTCCACTAAGAACGTATTTTTGTGTGTTAACACTATCGTTTCTTATTGTCCCACACTAATGATGTAAAAAAAAAACTATTTTAATCCGTTTAAATCCATATCCATAGGTTTTTATGGGTTTACTAGGATTAATTGGATTTATTTTGATTTATTGAATGCAATTCAAACATCATATATGTCATCCATTTTGCATACACATCCGGGCATTTTACTTCTGTATGCTAGGCGCTAGGGTTGTTGGTGTATTCTGCTGGTCATTGGATGTCTTGTTTGTACACAAATCCATAATACAGCTGATGGATCAGTTCAGTGCGGTGCTTGTAGTCCGTAACCAGTCGTGTCGTGATACTGTATTGTGTAAGCTCTTGAGTACAATGAGACCTTGTTCAAGCATTTGGAATCATTTTGTAACAGCAGTCTGTGGTGGAAAGGCTTATGTTCTGGACAGGCTTTATATTCAATTGCTTCGCGAATATTAAATGTGCCACCTTCTTCGGCTGCATGCGAAAGAAACTGGTCCGCTCACGGCAACGTTCATACAAAACTCAGAAATAGGTTGTGTCCTGAAAGGTTGGAGAAACTTGTAATGGTAAGATGGACTCTTAAGTTCACCAGTTCTGAACCAGTGAATCCAGGGCTTACAATATCTGATGAAGCAACTACTGAGGAATATATTTGTTTTCTAGTTTATAACTAACTATGACGGTTTTCAAAATGACAAGAGAAAAGGTGTTTATTATTTTTAAGTTTTATTCCTCTTACTATTAGTGTTGCTATATTACATTTGTAGCATGTATTGTGAAGAAAAATTACTTCCAGTTTTTCTAGCTCAAAAGTGTTTAATTTTGGGAAGACGAAAACTAACGTTGTTGTTGTTATTATTATTATTATTATTATTATTATTATTATTATTATTATTATTATTATTATCTGTTTGTATTCTCATTTTTATTATTAATAATTGTGTCAAGAATCTCTTTAATTTGATAATAAAACCAATTTGAACGGGTTACATCAGCTACTTGTCTATGCGGATGACGTGAATATGTTAGGAGAAAATCCACAAACGATTAGGGAAAACACGGGAATTTTACTGGAAGCAAGTAAAGAGATAGGTTTGGAAGTAAATCCCGAAAAGACAAAGTATATGATTATGTCTCGTGACGAGAATATTGTACGAAATGGAAATATAAAACTTGGAAATTTATCTTTTGAAGAGGTGGAGAAGTTCGAATATCTTGGAGCAACAGTAACAAATATAAATAATACTCGGGAGGAAATTAAACGCAGAATAAATATGGGAAACTCCTGTTATTATTCGGTTGAGAAGCTTTTATCATCCAGTCTGCTGTCAAAAAATGTGAAAGTTAGAATTTATAAAACAGTTTTATTACCGGTTGTTCTTTATGGTTGTGAAACTTGGACTCTCACTTTGAGAGAGGAACATAGGTTAAGGGTGTTTGAGAATAAGATTCTTAGGAAAATATTTGGGGCTAAGAGGGATGAAGTTACAGGAGAATGGAGAAAGTTGCACAACACAGAACTGCACGCATTGTATTCTTCACCTGACATAATTAGGAACATTAAATCCAGACGTTTGAGATGGACAGGGCATGTAGCACGTATGGGCGAATCCAGAAATGCATATAGAGTGTTAGTTGGGAGGCCGGAGGGAAAAATACCTTTAGGGAGGCCGAGACGTAGATGGGAAGATAATATTAAAATGGATTTGAGGGAGGTGGGATATGATGATAGAGAATGAATTAATATTGCTCAGGATAGGGACCAACGCGGGCTTATGTGAGGGCGGCAATGAACCTCCGGGTTCCTTAAAAGCCAGTAAGTAATAAAACCAATTAATCCAATAAAACGTAATTAAAAAACCATTTTAAACAACATTCTGGTTTAAAACCAATAAGCCCGATCCTGTTTAAAACTTCCCGACATCACTATCCCACACCGTAGCGGCGTAGTCTTAAGTCATGACTTGGATTAGGAACACGTACTGGTCCGAGTCCTAAATGGGGGAAGAAATTTGCCCATGACGTTTCGGCCAGTGTAGGTGACCGGTGCCCACCCGGCATCGTGATGAGTTTGGGAAGATGAATTGAGTATCGAAATCCTGTTTTGTAAGCCAGCTGTAACTGCTGGAGTATGGGATTTTTATACTGATTACACACCCCATACTCATTGGATGATCGTTCACCTCTGCTCAGGCATGTGGACGTGAGATCAACCTCCGTCTAGTTGGCCTACGCCCTCCGTGGGATGTTGCGCCAAGGGTTTTTATTAGTTTTTTTTATTATTGTACTAACCTTTTTGATTTACTAGTAACGTATTAGCACGTTATTAGTAAAATAAAATAATTAAATGTTGCCCCCATCGCCATTATGGTTGGATAGTTTCTTATTTAGTCCAGCTCCAATATTGCATTTATACAAAAACAGCTCATTTGTCATTGCCTCGTTTATTATGCTGTCAGCACGAAAACTCTTGTTTGTGACAATATTTTAAAATGTACGAGACTTACTTATGCTATACGTACTGAATGAAGTTTCGCATCCAACGCCGGGAATGAAACCCGGATTCACCTTGTTAGCAGACATACACTGCCATCCAAGCGAATAATTAAGTGCTGAGGTCTTCATTGTCGATCTGAATATACGGCTAAGCAGTTCTTGCATATTTTATAGTGTGCAACGAATCTAAATATGCATAAGCAATTTTTTTTTGCACATTGAGGTAGTTCTGGGTCATGCTGTTACTCTTATTTTCATGATTGGGGTTCCGCAATAAGCTACACGACGTGAGCAGCAATCTGTGTAATGGTCCGTACGTGCCCAGACTCCGGTCATACCGAGCCTGGCTCAAGCCAAGAATGGCATATTTACATCACAGGTTAAAGTTCTCCTTTCGAGAAAATTAAATTAAGGGAAGAGGATGGTATTTTTTGGTGAAAAATGAGTAAATTTTCAAAAAACAATTTTTTCCCTTAAAATACTCTGTGATATGTGTAGAATACATTGTATAATATTTTGTGGGTATTTGTGCCCTTATCAGTTGTTGAGACGCCATTTTTAAACTTCCTGCGCTCTGGATTTTTAAATCACACCGCCCTTTTGTTTGTTGTTTCCGGAACTTCATTTTTTTTTTCAAAACCAAATTTTTCTTTAAAATACTCTGTGATGTGTGTGGAATACATTGTATAACATTGTGTGGGTATCTGTGCCCTTATTGGATGTTGAGACGCCATTTTTCAAGTTCCTGCGCTCTGGATTATTAAATCACACCCCCTTTTGATTGCTGTTTCTGGAACTTTACTTTTTTCGCTACATAGCCAGACAAAAATCGATATAATTTTTTAACTATTAAAGATATATGAATGAAATTTAGAATACACATTCTCTAGACTACTAGGAAACTTTTCTCTGTAACGGAATTTCCCTAATTGATTTCATTTTAAAAATAAGTCTCTCTGTTTGCAAGAAAGAAAATAAAAAAAATGCTATTAAATTTTAATTGTTTATTTTACAAATGTAGGAACTAATATCAAATTTCTGTTACAGACAGTTTGTAAAGCGTGCTTTTACAAATAAATTGTAACATAGTGTTTGAATTTATCTTTAAAAATGGCTTAGATATATCGAGTTTAGTAAAATCCTGCATTGGGTACATTTTTTTTTTCAAATCTGCCTCCCAAGTAATTTATTCAAAATATTTATATTTTGTTGAGTTGCTATAGCCATGAGCTCTCTACATACAAAAAATTAATATTTTACACCAAATAAGAAAAAAGTTTTAAAAATTACTATCCTCTCCCCTTAACTGGACACAGGCACAGTGTAGCAGTAGCAATTCAAGGACTTTTTGCGCCAAAGAACCGATTTAGAATAGGTACTGGAAAGGCAAAATGGAATTTATATTCCATAAAGACGATATTGGAATATGTTTTCTCAGAATGCTTCCGCTTTCTGTTTCGTTTCCAATAAGAATTTTACCATCACAAATTAAAAGGATTAATTACAAGAGAAGAATAAACTATGTGTTGGAATGACCAGTTCAAGAATTTCTCTTGAAGACAACCATAGACAAATAACACAGAAGGACCTCCAACTCAATAATATACTTTTCTAGAAGCCATTGAAATTTATAAGCGAATATTGCAGCCAATGGTGGCAAAAAGCGGAGCTACAGTTCATGTAACACAGCCTAACAGGTATTACAGGTATCCATTATACTAACAATATTAGTAGTATTTCTCAATTAGTTCCCAAGGAACGTGTATTGATTTAGCAGTTTAAATGAAACGTTTAACCACAATCTACAGAGGCCTACCACATGCGGTTTTTGGCTTAACATATGCATATCGTCGTTCCTGCAATAACTCCTATGTGCAAAATATAAAACTTCTCAGTAGGAAGAAGAAAAACACATTCATTCTATGGCAGCCGTACTTAAGAGACTGTGAATTCTTACATTTTCGAACCAAAGACATATTACATATAGAAGATCTTATTATTTGCTGTACTGTATCACTATTTAAGTTATTTAATAGAGTAAAAATCTGAAAATCGATAAATATATCACATAGGAGTTAGTGCAAGAACAACGACGATATGATTACAATGGTTGAATATTAAACTGAAAACCATTGACAGCGCATTCCATCTGATACTTTATCTGTTCACAACGGCCTGTGTTTATTAGTCAAACGTAACAGGATTGTAAACGTCTAGTTACTGACCAACTGGACAGATATGTCGTAATGGCTACTTTGTATACGACTGAAGTTCTAAATCTGCTATACAAGACGATTTTATATTTATATATTATCAGTGTTATCATTTGGTGAATTTTGTAAATAATGGGTGTTCATAATATCTGGTCAAAATTGTTAGAATGGCAACATTTAAATCAGTTTTTTTTCCATCATTACCGTTGGAACACAGCACACTCCGACCACAAAGCGGCACGTACTGTTGAACTTCTGTGAATGTACACATTACATAATAAGAATTAGGTTAGGTCAAGTTAGGTCACGATAGCTACGGGCGGGTTAGGACGACTCTTTGCACGTCGGCCATACTGAGGCCTATTGTGCACCCCGAAATGTATGGATGAATGAGGATTAGGGTGTACTAGCCCACCGGCCGTATGTGACCGCTCACCGCCTTAAGTTCATACCGCTAAGGTGACCAACCAGCACAGGGTCCATTCCAAAGACCCTTTGAAGATGTCGAAGCGCCCTTAGAAGTGCTCTTAAGGAATAAGTCCTGACAAAGATATTGCTGAAGGCTGGGAACCCAGGAACGGTTGCGGAGAGGACGCTCCCTCCCGTAAGCGGATGAAGACATGCGTCTTGACTTGAATATGGCTATTGAATGAGATGAGAAAGATGAATGATATGAAAATCTAAATTCTTTTTCTACACGGGAAGGATCATAAGAGTTAAAACCCCCTGAACGCAACGGTCTTGTATAGTTTGTGTCTTGTTTAAAAAGCCTTTGTTTTTTATAATAAACAACGCTGGTGTTAACAGAGGATATTCGTACGATAACGAAATCATAACAACTTCGGATTTCATCTTAAAGGAGTGCTAGAAAGACGTATAATTGAATGTGGGTGTATTATGTCTTTAATACGACGTTGCCACTTCTTATGGATGTCTGTATACGTCAAACTTGCGTGCGCTTTACGAAGGATAAGATAAGACAAGACTGAAAGAAGTGGCAACTCTGTGAGAGGAAGATCACTGCTCGCGTCTGCCCTACTCCTGGTGTCATGCAAACACTGTTATAATAAAGATGGAATTCCTTATTGTAAGTGAGGGCCTTTTATACATGGTACACATTATAAGATCAGTGGTGAAAGGTGATTCAGTAGTAGGACAGTTTTATAGTATATTTACTGGACATAAGTTTAAGTTCTTTTTAAGCTTTAGTTCGTTATAAATTGTATATTTTGTTGATGTTTATTAGTTAAAGTTCGTTGTTAACGATTGCGTGGAATGATGATAATGATTATTTGATTACTTATCGCGATTTGATGTTATGTTTTGGCATCAGTGTTGAAATTGTGTACTAGTGATGCTTTGTAAGGCGAGGAAGGCAGTGAGTGGTAATAATGACAATGACGAATTGGAAAATGGTTTCTACGGAGATAATGACGATGTGGATTGGCTTATGGAGGTTGTGGTGATGATAATTACTGGAACTTGCCTACCTACACGGTAATGGGAATTGACTCAATATTTTGTAATGAGATGTCGGACTTAAACGTAGCCAATAATTATAGGTGTGTTATACACAATGTCCTCTCTAATTTTCCATTTCAGCTTAATCTTCCACGTATTATTACAATGGGGGTTTTCCACATACTCTTTGTAAAACGTAGGCTGTAGTGTCATGCATTACACATGACGTAAGTGTTAAAGTAGGCTATTTTTTTTTGTCCACCTTTATCTCTGCCAAACTTTTTACTAAAAAACGTTTTATTATTCTGAGATTTGTAGCGGACAAAGCTTCTGCAGGGCAGATTTTATGAATATTTAGATTCCCTTGTAATTTTTAATTCACCGGTGTAGTTCAGTCGGCAGGCGTGTATGTCTGCTGCTCCGAAGCCGCGATCAGGCGTGAGTTCGATTCTAGCTTGAGCTAATGACCTGGTTGGGTTTCTTTTCAAGCTTTTCTCAAACTATAAGGCGAATGTCAGGCAATTCCATGGCGAATGCTTAAGTCATCTCGCCAAATACTTTCTCGCTATCACGATTTCATATAACCTAAGTAAACTGTTTGATACTAAAAATTATATTACTAGGCTGCACGACTAAAGCCTCGTTCACACTTTTCAAGTAACTTCAATTCAAGTCACGTGATTTCAAGTAACCTGAATTAAAGTCTCAGTTCAGACATATTCAAGTTATTTTGTTTTCAAGTAGGATAAAATGGCGTCGGCGGATGTTGTGCAATTAGGAATTTCTGTAGTACCAAACCTCCGTGCCAGGGAAATGATAAATATATTGAAGAAATGAAAGACGCGTTGTTCAGTATGGGTTAGGAATTAGCTTAGTAAAAGAAATACACGACCATTGACCATTACAAATAGAATAAGTGAAATCTTCACTCAGATTTGATAATTTTTATCGCAAATGTAATAAAACATAAGCGAGTCTGATTTACCATAATTGAAAATAATTATCTTGAAGCTGTTAGAGTTCCCAAAAAAAAAATCTATCAACCACACTGAACCATGCCAGTTTCGGCGATAAACGTCATCCCTTCAAGCAACGCTCTTCTTTTCTTAATCTCTCATCTTCCTCACTTCTTTTCTATCTACAGTTTAATGGTTTTTATTATTGCCTTTCATAGGCTGTATCGTGTGTCCACGTTAAAATCTCTGCTGTTGAGTTCTACAATGAACTCTTCCTTCCTTGGCAGCTTCCTTTGCATTTTTATTACGAAACTTTGCAGTTTATATAATCCGCAGGCCTTCGTGAATTTTATAAAACTTCAGAAACTCAAATACTTGGCCATTATTTCACTTACTACTGTTTCCTATTATTTTTACATTCCCAGTAGAACAGAAAAACAATCAGCTGTTAATTTAATGCTCTTAAAACAGTTGTTAATTTGAATTCCCGCGCTTTTCTCCTTGAATTCAAGTTATCAAGTGACGTTCACACTTTTCAAGTGTCCTTTCAAGTCAAGTAAAAAGTAGAAAGGGATCCAACATCACTTGAAACTTGAATTCAAGCCGTTAATTGATTTCAAGTCAACTTGAAACATAGTTCACACTCTTCAAGTTCGTCTTTCAAGCGACTTGAATTCAAGTTACTTGAAAAGTGTGAACGAGGCTTAACCGTCGGTGGAACTCGATATGTCATGATACTGATATAGTCTTGTTGAATTTCACATAACTTTTAAACACATTTATCGTATGTACGCACTGATTCTCATATATTGGTACAGAACGTCCCAGCAATGTTTGTGCTAGCGTCGCGCCGTTGGAGGTTCCCTCATCAAGCCCGACTGCGCGCGGTTGGCACAAACCTCGCTGGGACTCTGTATAAGTGAATCGGTCAGTGGAATAAGGACCGAAGTCCAGAGAAGTAAATTTTTCAGGAGACGAAAAAAACATCACATCTCTTAAAACATTAGACCAACACTAACAAAAATTTGCACAGTTGTAGATCATAGTGCACCATTCTGACAGATAATAAACACTTACGAGTGAGTTTAATAGTATGGGTAATAAATAGGATGATAAGTGGTGGACTTCGGTCCTTATTACATTGTTTTACTACGCAAGTGTAAACGACAAGCACAATAATCTGAAATATTGAATTTTATATATTGAATAAGTTATATTTTCAGAATACACATCACTTGAGCTTTCTAGAAAAAATAGATATGACACCAATATGATTAATAATGATACTTATAATAAAGAAACTATTTCATTGTAATGAGAAACTGCCTTCTGTCCTTAGTCATTCTGAGTTCTGCTACCTTCCTCACCCTTAATACTCTGCAAGTACTGCCGTGTATTCTCTGATAGATATTTCAGGAGTTTAAATACATCACGTTCCTTTCCACTTTGGGCAGGGCATAGTTGCGCCACACGGTCAGATAAAATGCAGCATATAAAAAAGGGTCCCTGTTTTGTGGGCATAGTTGCGCCCCGTTCCCATCGGGTAGAGAAAAAGGCATGGCATAGTTGCGCCCCGTTCCCTTCAGGCAGAGAAAAGGTCATGACATAGTTGCGCCCCGATGAAATAGGTAGAGAAAAAGACACTACGGAAACTCGAGCCTCGTAATCAACCAACGTTATTGATTTCTTATTCGATTTATATTCATTATCGAAACCGTTAAAATGAACACCATGAAGTTGGCAATATTTTATTAACTGTTTTTCTACTGTTTATGCAGTGATTATCGATAGCCTACCATTAAAATGAACACCATGAAGTTAGCATTACTTTATTAACTGTTTTTCTACTGTTTATGCAGTGATTATCAATAGCCTACCGTTAAAATGAACACCATGAAGTTGACAGTACTTTATTAACTGACATATTCAAATGAGTGAGCCGTTGGAATATGCGGCCTTAGCAGTCTTGACATTTTATTAGTGATTTTCACACCGTCTGTGGCGTATAGTGAGGTTAATTTAAAATGAATGTTAAGTTTAGTGAAAAGGGTGAAGAGTTAATAATTGCTAATGGTGCTAAGTTTCAATTTTCGAAACCCTGTACTGTAGGGTTAAGATATCGATGTAGAAACAAAAAATGCAGTTCATTTATTGTGTGTGATCAATAAAAAAGTGTGACCGGTATTTTAAATAGCAAAATTGACGCTAGGCCTGCCTGATTTCAATGCAGCTATCACTGTAATATTTTTAAGTAATTTGTTTATTTTATGACAATCACTTTCGTGTGTACTATGCTCATCGGGGCGCAACTATGCCATGTCCATCCTGCTACCTGATTTCTTCGGGGCGCAACTATGTCATGTCCCATCTGCTACCTGATTTCTTCGGGGCGCAACTATGCCATGTCCCATCTGCTACCTGATTTCTTCGGGGCGCAATTATGCCATGCCTAGGCCTCCCAATTGACCGCGGGGCGCAACTATGCCATACCGTCCACTTTTAATGGGTAACTGTCCGTGACACAGCTGTGGTACATTGAGGTTGGGAGTCACGTTATTCTGAAGGAGATGGAAGCTGCTCATGACCATTCCGCTCATTAATTTACTGACCTCTACCTGATGTTTGTGCAAATGATGATATTGGAAAATCTTGTATTTTAATGCTTCAAACGTCACCATTTTGAGATGCGCTTTTCTTGAAAAACTGTGTGAAATACCCATCAAAGTCTTTGAAATCAGTGTGTGTCATTTCATCAACTTCGAAGTGACATTTAACAAATTCAGTCCATTCACTTGGGATCTCCACTTTTTCCACCTGCAACACCTCTATGAGACAGTCTCCGAATCATACTCGTAGCTTGGCCAATACAATAATGTCCGAAGTCTCAGACATCGGACCTTGTTTCTTGGATTGAAATTTTTAAGCGGCTGTAATATGGTAACGAGCATGGATATCGGTCATTTTAATAGTGCATAATTTGCACCTTGCTTTAAGAGTAAGTTATACTCAAAAAACCATTTTCGGAAAAACTTGAACTTCGGCCCTTATTCCACTGACCGCTTCAAGTGAGAAATATGGGTAAGTTTACGGGAAATTCAATGGAGTATGGATATCATGAAAATATTGTAATTTATAAAACAGTAGGAAACAAAGGAAAGGAAAAAAGGGGTGGAAAATAATTGCTGATATTCGACGGAGTTCTTTGACATATTAGTCCACATCACTGTCTATTAGACTACGCTGAATTTTCTTTAGGCTGTGATGAAAATGTTCCCCTTATTAAGTAATTCTTTTATCTTATTGAATTTGCTGCTAAGTTTGATAATGTACTGATATAATTTCACTTTTTCCTTATTGACTTTGCTAAGTTTTATCATGTTACTGTTCTAGTCATCATTCACGATTTATCTTGATCGATAGATGAACTAATAGCCCCAGTTTACACAGTATATATATATTTTATATTTCTCATGGAAACTGTACATGCGTAATTAACCACACGAAGCAATTTTCTCAGATAAAAAGGAGTAAAAGAAGCAGACATAGCAGAATTGTGTTTTAGTCTTGTAAAATATTGTTTCGACACTGAATTGTTCTTATCAGACTACACGGCGGGAGGTCCGTAAGGTGTGGTCTGCACAGCATAGCCTAATGCTTCTGATACGTTACATTGCCAACGGATAAACATCGATACCCGGACCGTGGTTGGAACTTGACACACCTTAACGGGCTTCTTAAGAACTGCCACGGTTTACAAAGATTCTTACAAACTTACTTACTTACAAATGGCTTTTAAGGAACCCGAAGGTTCATTGCCGCCCTCACATAAGCCCGCCAGCGGTCCCTATC
Organism: Periplaneta americana; assembly: GCF_040183065.1. Lineage (NCBI taxonomy): Eukaryota > Metazoa > Arthropoda > Insecta > Blattodea > Blattidae > Periplaneta > Periplaneta americana. The sequence goes on from NC_091122.1 coordinate 122,894,705, forward strand.
CTGTGCAAGATTAATCCAGTCTCTATCATCATACCCCACCTCCCTCAAATCCATTTTAATATTATCCTCCCATCTACGTCTCGGCCTCCCTAAAGGTCTTTTTCCCTCCGGTCTCCCAACTAACACTCTATATGCATTTCTGGATTCGCCCATACGTGCTACATGCCCTGCCCATCTCAAACGTCTGGATTTCAAGTTCCTAATTATGTCAGGTGAAGAATACAATGCGTGCAGTTCTGTGTTGTGTAACTTTCTCCATTCTCCTGTAACTTCATCCCGCTTAGCCCCAAATATTTTCCTAAGCACCTTATTCTCAAACACCCTTAACCTATGTTCCTCTCTCAAAGTGAGAGTCCAAGTTTCACAGCCATATAGAACAACCGGTAATATAACTGTTTTATAAATTCTAACTTTCAGATTTTTGGACAGCAGACTGGATGATAAGAGCTTCTCAACCGAATAATAACAGGCATTTCCCATATTTATTCTGCGTTTAATTTCCTCCCGAGTGTCATTTACATTTGTTACTGTTGCTCCAAGATATTTGAATTTTTCCACCTCTTCGAAGGATAAATCTCCAATATTTATATTTCCATTTCGTACAATATTCCCGTCACGAGACATAATCATATACTTTGTCTTTTCGGGATTTACTTCCAAACCGATCGCTTTACTTGCTTCAAGTAAAATTTCCGTGTTTTCCCTAACCGTTTGTGTATTTTCTCCTAACATATTCACGTCATCTGCATAGACAAGAAGCTGATGTAGCCCGTTCAATTCCAAACCCTGCCTGTTATCCTGAACTTTCCTAATGGCATATTCTAAAGCGAAGTTAAAAAGTAAAGGTGATAGTGCATCTCCCTGCTTTAGCCCGCAGTGAATTGGAAAAGGATCAGATAGAAACTGACCTATACGGACTCTGCTGTATGTTTCACTGAGACACATTTTAATTAATCGAACTAGTTTCTTGGGAATACCAAATTCAATAAGAATATCATATAATACTTCCCTCTTAACCGAGTCATATGCCTTTTTGAAATCTATGAATAACTGAAGTACTGTACCCTTATACTCCCATTTTTTCTCCATTATCTGCCGAATACAAAAAATCTGATCAATAGTCGATCTATTACGCCGAAAACCGCACTGATGATCCCCAATAATTTCATCTACGTACGGAGTTAATCTCCTCAAAAGAATATTGGACAAAATTTTGTACGACGTCAACAAAAGTGATATTCCTCGAAAGTTACCACAGTTCGTTTTGTCCCCCTTTTTAAAATAGGTACAATTATGGACTCCTTCCATTGTTCTGGTACAATTTCCTTTTCCCAAATAGCAAGTACAAGTTTATAAATTTCGCTATATAATGCACTTCCACCCTCTTGTATTAATTCTGCTGGAATTTGATCGATACCTGGAGACTTGTACTTTTTCAGATTTTCTATCGCAATTTCGACTTCTGAAATCGTGGGTTCGGGTATAAATGGCTCAGCAGTTTGTATTTCAATATCGTCCCGATCATTTCTATTTGGCCTATGTACATTTAGTAGTTGCGCAAAATAGTTTTTCCATCTGTTTAGGATTGATGAAGAGTCTGCAAGCAAGTCACCATTCTCATCCTTGATCACGTTTACCCTTGACTGATATCCGTTCTTAAATTCCTTTATACCCTTATATAAATCTCGAATGTTTTTATTCTTACTATTTGTTTCTACCTCATTCAGTTTTTCCTTCAAGTAACCTCTCTTTTTATTCCTAAGTGTACGACTTGCTTCCCGTCTTTCATTGAAATAATTATCTCTATTCTCCTCAACTGGATCCTGTAAGAATTTCAATTTTGCCTGTTTCCTTCTTTCTACTACCATGCAACAATCTTCATCAAACCACGGTTTCTTTTTCTTAGTTTCATAATAACCTATGCTCTGCTCAGCTGCAATTTTGATACTATCTCTGATATTTTCCCACACGCTATTAACATCTAATTCTTTCTCAACTTCGTCGGAACTTTCTAAAGTGGCAAACCTATTCGAAATTTCGACCTGATAATTTTGCTTAGCTTCCTCGTCCTTTAATTTCAAAATATTGAATTTAGTAATATTAACTTGTTGCTCTACTCGCTTGGCTACTGATAATCAATGTTGCTAATGATGTAGTCTACTTAAGCTAGCCCAGTGACTTTCCTTATTTGAAATTTGTGCCTTCCTGTGTCATTGTAAAAATAAATCGTTGTCTTGAGGTCGGATTCGTCAACTTCGGTTATGTTTCTCTTGTCTGGGAATTCCAACATTTGTGGATAGGGGGTTCCGCTCTCATTTTGACCCAATTACTAGCTTATAGACGGTATCTTTAATTATCTCGGGACGTTCCTTTCGAATCACTATCTCCGGCATCACTGGTGGTGAATTGCGAACAAAGGAATACACCATACATACACACATACATACATACATAAATACATACATACATGTTTTGAAATAAGCCACCACTTTGATAGCTGCTTATTAGGAGGAAATGAGAATAAATATTCATTTACTTCAGGCCTGATAGTAAAAGGACTTTCTTTCGTCAAAAACTAACAGACAGAAGGAGAAAGAGGAACTTGCATGACCTAGAAACAGAACGACACCTGGTCCCTGTAACTTAAAAATGAAAACTTAGTGCAATCCATGTATTCCATCCCACAATATATATTTCACCCAGCAATCTTGTGTCTCAGAAACGACTCGCATAATTTTGTTGTATCATCAGTTTATTACCAGTGCCGCCACCACTACTGTCATATTAATGCTACTACAGTATCACCATTAATATCGTCACTCCTGCCAGCGTTATCACCACCAAAATCACCGTCGTTTTCGTCACTCTCACCAGAAATAGAACCCGGTTATGCACTTTTCATGGCAGCATCCTAAAAGCCACCGACGTAGATCAGGGATAGCGAGCTGGTCTCGTTCTTTCAGGCTACGTTCTGGTGCGGGTTCGAATCCAGCTTTGGTTGTTTACATGGTTGGGGTTTTTCAGAGCTTTTTCTAAACCATAAAGAGAAGATATCAGATGATAAACGACATTAAGATATATATAGATCTTATGCAGAGACGAAGAGGAAGGCAGAAAATAGGAAAGATTGGAGAATGTTGGATTTGCAGAGAAAGACCGCCCTTGGGCAGTAAACTATGAATTAAATGAAAGACGAATGTTAGGTAATCCGGTAGCGAATCTTCGGACTCATCTCGCCATATCGCTAACGTCAAATTCACTGACTCTATTTGAGATCGCAGTTCATACGCGACGAAGCCGAAGCGATGGCTTGTAGAAGTTGTGAATAAGTTGCTTATTTTGAATAATCCCTCTTCTTTCTGTGGTGGCACATCTGAAAGAATATCAGTATGTAATCAAAGTCAATGAATTGTTTCATAATTAACAGATAATAACGTAAGTTGTGACCAATATCACACCAATATGTTATGGAAAATATTGTTTTAGTTTGAAACAATGGTGCTTATTCTGTATTTTTTGTTGTGTTAAGAACGCATGTTTATACCATGAAACACGAGCATGTAATGGCTATGAAGATTTATGGGTCGAGGGATCTGTGAGGGCTATAAAAAATGCACACTGTGTGAACAATGTATTGGATTAGTGTGTAAAGTGGGAGGGATTACGACCATTCCGTCTGAATGGATCGTTTCGGATCACAGATTTGATTTTATGGCTGCTTCATTATTACATGGGAACTGCGTTCAGAACTAGCCTTCGGTTTTATTTATCTGTTACTCTCTTATTTTTGTTCCTCGTTTTTTACTTTGTTTTCATTGGATTCTTATCATACTTTTCTTATCCATTGGGTTTACTTTTTTCCTTTTACGCGTATTTTTTCTTCCCTTACCTTAGCTCTTTCTTCTCTTTTAAATTTATTTTATGTTGTTTTTAACTTTTCTCTTTGATTTCCACTCTTTTTTCCCATTTTTTCATCCTTCCCTTTTTTCATTTCCTTCTCCCTTGTATTTTCCCTTTTTTCTTTTCTTTTTCCTCATGTTTATTTTTCCTTCACCGATTTTTTCTTTTTCCTCCTGATTTTTTCATTTGCCTCCCGATGTTTTTCCTTTCCTCCCGTGTTTTCCTTTTCCTCCATTTTTCCTCTATTCTCCCACCTTTTTTCCTTTTTCTCTTCGTTTTCCTTTTCCTCCCTTCTCTTTCCCCTCCCTTCTATTATTTTCTTCTTTTTTCTGTTTTATTATTACTTTTTATTACATTATTTTTTTATTTTGGTAACCAGTCCAAATTTAGACTTTTTGTACTACTTCGTTAAATATTTAGTGCCCTTTCCTTACTACATGATCTAATCATTTACAGAGATGACATGGTGATAAAGGAATAATAATGGTGAAATGAGAAAACGTTGGTACTTTCATAAGACCTCACTCTCATTCGCTTTGTCCACTAGAACTCTCAAACTACCAGCCTTGTCCCCTTCATGATAACCCCTCATTACGTATTACAGATTTGATTTGTATGATTGCATGTGAACTACGTTTGGGGTTAGCCTGAGGCCATAATCTCGTTTGCATCGCTCTTGGCTCGATCTCTTGGTGTGTGTATCGAGGAGTCTGTGCTAGTAGTGGGGAACTGTTCATGCCGCAACCGCGGATTTCCTAACCTTTACCTCCGCATCGACGGGCTCTTTTCTCTTCTTGTCACCTGCTATGAAACTCAGTCTCTTGTCCAGGATGGCTATTGTTGTAACCTTCCTTTACCGTGTCTATCGAAAGTTTCCTGCAAGAATCTGGACTGGACGCGAAGTCAGGACCTCTACGCCCATCCTCGAACAACTGGATCAGTTCTAAACGCCCACGTGTTGTAGCGCTGTATGAACTTCTCTTCTGTCCCTGTTATTGTAATGAAATTTCTCGTTCCCTCCCACCCTTCTCCCACTCTCTTACTCTGATATCTCCATCTCTGTCCCACTCTTACCTCTTATTTCAAGATATTGTTGCCATTCCACTTTTGGAACGGAGTTTTATTTTTTTGAGGCTACGCACGCATTGCTTACAAAGTCGTATCGAAGAGTTGTTGTGCAATTATTTATGCATAACTGTTTCAAGTACAAGGGATGTAGGGCCAAGTCATAGGTTAGCCACTTAGCTGACTGCTTCTCATCTCGGCACAGGATTCTGTGCCATGTAGGTTATGTGATGTTGCAGACATAGATGCTGTAAGGCATGTTTTTTAGTTCCTCTGTCATTCCTAGTTGTAAAGGTTGTAGAGCGCTTATGGGTAGACCAGTCAGCTGAAGAAAATGTCTTACCGAACGATCTGTGACGAATCATGAAAAATGTATTTTGGGAGGGAGACTGTTGAGCACTTTTTTCCCCGAGTACTTCGACTTATCATTATTAAATAGATATACAGTTTCTTTATTATAATCGATTTAATAAAATAACAGGTACCGGTATCAAGAAGAAAATCGTCGTTGTTCCTGCAATAACTGCTATGTGACATTTATCGATTTTCAGATTTTTGCTCTATTAAATAACTTAAATAGTGATACAGCAAATAATAAAATCTACTATATGTAATTATATTTCTTTGCTTCGAAAATGTAAGAATTCATAGTCTCCTATGTACGGCTGCCATAGAATGAATAAATGTGTTTTTTCTTCCTACTGAAAAATTGTATATATTTACACATAGGACACGACGACGAAATGCATGTTTTACGTGTCTTGCAACAGCTTAGTTCTGGATGGTTCTTTGGTTCTGCCTGTTTTGTAAGTTATTTCTAGCAAGAAACATTTCTGAGAGTAGATGCAGCTTCTGTAAAAAAAATGAAATATTTATAGAAGAAGAATGTATTTTATTCTATTTGCGCAAAGAATATGATCGTTAATTTATAGAACAATCCTTAGATAATGATATTACATCTTAATATTGTTTTGGTGAAGTATTATTGCAGTCACAATTCTGCAGATAATTTTTGCAGTATTCTGTTGAGACTCATCCTCATCACGTGATTTAACGAGCCTTCCTGATATTTATTGTATTTTTAAAGTGACATTTTTCTCATTTAGCTCTTGTCTTATTTTTGCACTTGTACGAGTATTATATATAACCCATTACAGTGTATCCCTCAAGAAACTTCAGCAATTTCAATTCTCCCGCCTCTCTTCGTTTCTTTTATTGAGCCTTCAGAGTAGGCCTGCAATATAATGTGGAAAATGTCACTGTTTTATAAACTTTTGAGATTGTTTATCTTCTTACCGCTTCAGTAGACTTTATTTCGTTATTCCTACTGATGATTTATATCTGTGTCATATAGAAGAAAACACGGAATACATGATTGAAAAATTAATTACATTAATTATTGCTACAGAACAGCAAGAAACATAGCAGAACTGCAAACCTCTGTAGAACAGGATTCCACATTCACAAAAATTAAAAGAACATGAATTAAATCCGTGTACAAAGTTCTTGCGGAATGTGTTTAGCCTCCAGGAATGAATTTCCTATAAATGTCTAATACTTTTTGATTTCTCATCACTTTGAATTTGCACGTGTTTAGCTCAGATAATCGTCACTGTATTCGCCCAGGCTTCATTTTTTTTACGTTTAGTAAATTAACACCGAGACAGTGTTTTATTGAGAAGAGTGTAAAATGATTAAATTTGTATTAACTTTATATATTAAGTGATAGCCTATACTTAAGACAAACAAACTTTTACAACTTTCTGGTGTAGATGTAATGCTGTCAAGTTACGTTCATTATTAGGTTTTGCATAATTATACTGTATATAATAAGCACAGTTGCACATAAAATGATTAATATGCCCTTTTCACTTCACCATTTCGTTTGAAAATCGATGAAGGCTAAATGTTTGTAAGAAATTGCTTGAATTTGTATTGATAGCTTTTGCCAAGAATAGCAGCTAGTTTGTAAATATTCTGTTTTATGAAACGGCTGTTAAATATAGAAGTATCAGTAAAATCGAAGCACGTCTCTGGCACCAGAAGCAGATGCACCAACCATTTGGCTAACGGTGCACAAAAGTAGGTTCATAATATTGTAATCTACTGCATATCTTGGCACGTTTCACGTTAACCATATAGCATGGCTTGATTTATGGTAACATATTTATTATCTCTGAGCCTTTGAATTGTGTATAATCGTTTTTAACCATATTAGGAAGATTATATAAGACCTTGCCCCATTTTAAGAACGTTAAATGATGTATTGCGATATGAGAGGGCATATGTGAGTAATCGCTAGGTAGGGAGTGTGGTTTGGATCCACGTCTGTCGTTACTCTGGTAAACACGAAAGGAAAATAACCTTCATTTAATGTCACGACGCAGAGAAGCCCGTGTGTGTTTTCTCTTTGTACCTTTCATACCTGCCCTTGTGTGTGCAACTGTTACGAGAAGCATTTGAAGATGGAACTTGTTTCACGGATTTTCTCGTCCTTGTGTTAAATAACCTCTGTTTTATATATATATATATATATATATATATATATATATATATATAATTGCAAATTATTTATCCATATGCAAACTCCGGTAACCCCATGACGGAAAGCAAGTTCACTGCATATCTATAGATTTTTTTGCCTATAGCCTGTATAGGTTTGTCATGATTTTCATCAATGCATATATTATGTATACGTGCCCATCTACAATATATTCTACGTGTATTCATAAGTTGTCATACGGATATATTCACATATACCCATCTACACATCGGATTGATAAAATAAAACCATCTGCCCTTCAATAAGGGTGATCACAAGGATCCACAAAACAAATACATATCGTCGTTCCTGCAATAACTGATATGTAACATATTTATCGATTTTCAGATTTTGGCTCTATTAAATAACTTAAATAGTGATACAACAAATTATAAAATCTCCTATAGTTAGTTAGTTAGTTAGTTAGTTAGTTAGTTAGTGGGGTTTAAAAGGGCGCGTCAGCTACTATGGCTATTTGCGCCCTTATCTAAAATTCTTCACAAAACAAAAACACAAACAATACAATAACCAGAATGCTAAAAGGAACTGAAAAGCGTTGTCACGGTAAAAACGAGGTACACTATAAAATCTCCTGTATGTAATTATATTTCTTTCTTTCGAAAATGTAAGAATTCACAATCTACTATGTACCACTGCCATAGAATGAATAAATGTGTTTTTTCTTCCTACTGAAAAATTTTATATTTTGCACATAGGAGTTATTGCAGGAACAACGACGATATATAAAAGTTTACAATGAACATACAGTAAAAATCAAAAGAAAATTAAAGTGAATCATATTACTTGAAATAGAGATGAAACTGCAAAATTTGAATTGAGTCCTTTAGAATTTCTCTAAGGATTTTCTGAATAGTGTAAAATGTGAATCCCTTTGATTTTAAAAGGTTATAAGGTGTATTTGGAGATGGTACCACGAACTCCAAAAATAAGTTCGTATACTGACCAACGATTAGCCATGATGTTATACTGCTTGCTAAAATAAGGTATGCAAGGTTCATAGATGGTTCTCTTTTCATCATCAGTAAGTTTTGGCTGTTTCAAACCTGATAGTCGATGAGTATATTCACACTTAAACTTCATATAATCGTATGTTTCCATCCTGCGTATATCTATGGTACGCGGTAAAAAGAGCTTGTCAGAAATTAGTGGGTTTGAGTTATGACCTCCATGTGATTACAAAAGGATGGTATAAAGAACATAATTATGTCTATCCTCTTTGTAGAGCGTCAGATTTCCAGTCCATCATAATGATATTTGTTCTCATTTCAAATTTTACTTGTGCTCTACTGAAAATTTGCAATTTATGACTATTGCTCTTTTCATACCGCACCATAGATACATGAACACATATCGTCGACTTACAAGCAAAACACATCAAGTCAAAAATATTACCTCTGAGAAAAAGGCATTTTGAAAGTTCTTAACAAAACTGAATCCTCAAAGTATTCTTTTTGGTAGGTACAAGTTATTTCTCTTCAACTGTATTTAATTTTGCAATTCTAAGTTTATACACATTACACATACATTATATACATTATACAGTATAGGCCTACGTCTTTTTCTCAGAAGTAATATTTTTTATTTAATGTGTTTTGCTTGCAAACCGACGATATATGCGGCTGGAGTAGCTCAGTTGGTAGAGAGACTGGCTCCAGACTGGAGGGGCTCAGGTTAATTCCTGGGTAGTTGCAGGGTTTTTTCTCGCTGCCAGAAACTTCCAGAACGGTGCGGAGGTCCTTATGGCTTCCTGTTAAATTGAGTCACCGATCTATCCCGGTGGTAAAAGGCGGTCGGAGCATGGGGCCGACCATACCACCTCATTCAGTGCAGAAGTCATGATAGATGGAGCTTTATGACTTGTAAACGGTCTTTATCTCCAATTATATAATATATTCACACGTGTCCGTCTGCATGCATACATACATACATCCTACATACGTACATGCTTACATACATATACATGCGCCTACATGCGTCAGCAGAGGTGAACGATCATTCAACCAGTACGAGGTTAAAGTGTGGTCAGAACGATGATACTCGTCAGCCATTATAGTTGGCTTTCGTAACTAAATTTCGCTACTCGCTGTAGCTCCCCAAATTCTTTACGGTGCTGGGTGGGAACCAGTCCCACACACTGCTCCAAATTCCCTGAGGAAATTTCATCCCTTATAGTGAAAGACGTGATGTCTTGGACTACATAGAAAATGCGTGATACAGAACTATTTAGTTAATTTTATTTAAATCAATTATTATCAGCAGACATGAATTTTATTACATGACCAGATTATTTTGTGTGTTTTAAATGCCCAATTGATATGGTTTTCGATTGTGGAACATCTACATGTCGCAAAGGCGATAAGGGACAGATTTTCTCCAGATATTCCCGTTTCACTAGCTATAATTCCACCATTTCTACTTAATTCAGTCACTAGTATATAAAACATCTCTGATTGAGGTTCTGCTTGATTTGTAGGACTACATCTAATCTCACTTGACGATAGTCAAAGGAAGAACAATTGTTTGTATAAATCTTAAGTCTGATTATGAAATATGTATGCAATGAAGGAGGAAAGAAACTGGTCACCCTACCTCATTATCTCCTGGTTTAGTTGCTTTATGAGTGATGCCTTATTGGTGTCACTTATGAGGTTCAAGCCTGTCTTCGGACAGTTGACCAAACAGTACAAAAATGGGTAAGTTCAGTTGTAAATCATCCACCTGTGAAACTAATTTCACGGAATTCTATACATCGACGTTAAATAATTCGGTATTTGATACAGCGTCGTTAAATAACCAAGAAAAAATTCTGTACAGCGAACTACGCCTGCAATTTTATTGACACTAACGTGGATTTCAGATGATAGGCCTACATGATGTGAGAGATTTGTATTAGAACCCAAATTCTCTCCCAGAATGTTCAGTGATTGATGGAGCGGTGTATAGTAGTCGGGATGGCAATGATACAATTTCCCCTCTCCATAAAGTGGCGATTCAGTGTGAGATAGGCGAGTGTTGAACTGCAGCCTGTATTGTGTAGGAGAGGAAGCCGATCTTCCGGTGCAACAGTAGTAAATGGACAACCCTGCGTAAATTTGTCACACTGACACGGAGATGCCGATCGATGCAGCCTCCCCCCGAAAGAGACCTGCATTTTGTTTACATTTGCGTTTCTTCACAAGTGCAGTCGATGCTCGGACAATGGGTTTAATCACTCGACACGTGTGCCTGCTTACGCAACAAGCGCACGTGTGCTTGTGACTGAACGTGTGTCTGCTCTGCCCTACAACATGCAACTCGTGGTATGGTGGTAATAAAAGAATGAGAGCCGTTCAGGTTCGATTCCAGATTCTGAGATGTCGACAAAACTGCTTTGAGATTGTTTTGTCTGGGGAAACCGCTCCGAGCTATGCAGCGGGGATTTGTGGGGAGAGATATTTAACTGCGCTATAACCGATGTCTGCAAATTTTCTCCAATTCAGTGTTGTCCTAAACTGACTCCGAATATGTACTGGAGGGAAATACGACCATATTTGCAGTATTTACAGCTTTTGTTTTGTGATTCTTTGCCTGAATTTTTAAGTTCACCTTCAGACTAAGAAAAAATACCCACATTAAATTTTTTTCCAACTGCAGTTTCTGCAGTAAGACTCCGGCTTTGTATCTCGGGAACGCTATGTTTAGGTTATTCTGTCATTCTCGTTTCACCATTGCTCCAGCATTACCATATCAACATCTAGTCTCTTAACCCTTACCGCATTCTGGGACATTGGCACATACCGGTTTTATATTCATATAATTTATAATATCAGCATATAATATTTCAAACTGCGTACTGGGACAGATATATGGCACACGGTCAAGAATTGGATTTGACTATATGTGACATTTTTGTGTGGCTTTACTATTTTTGTGTGGCTTTACTTTGTTTATAGTGTTTCTCTCTCTCTCTCTCTCTATTTTTTTGTGTAGCTTTATTTTGTATATAGTGTATTTTTTTCTGTTTATTTGTATTATTGTATTTGTATCCTGGTGTTGTGGAAGAGAAGGCCTGATGGCCTTAACTGCACCAGAATAAATAAATAAATAAATAAATAAATAAATAAATAAATCAGTTGAGAAAGAAAGAACTAAAGTTATTTGAATATTAAACCGGTGTGTGCAAGACTGTCCCATGCGGTAAGGGGTTAATAACCTCGGTTGAAAAGAAACATAGTAGAAAATTGTCTTACGTTAATCTACCTTACTTTATCAGACTTTACTTGAATGAAACTAAATTTTGCCTCAGCTCTTATCTGAGCTTACTTCCAAATTAGAATTAGGCCTGTTCACAGAAAATATTTTGTAAGGTTTTCTGTTAAAAAATATTTATTCATTTTGTATTTCTGTTCTCGTTTTGCTTCTTTTTACCTTCATTTTCTATTTTATTTCCAGTTTTATTCCCTTTTTCCTTGTCTCCTTTCCTTTATTTCTTGATAGCACTTGTAATTGAGGAGTTCTGTAATATAACAACTCGACGTACGTTATGTTGTATTTTCGTTTCCAGCATATATTGAATCCTTAATAACACATCTTCCTCCTGACCAAATATTATTTTCATCCAACAAAGACAGTGGCCTCTAGAAACATTTGAATGTCGTTCTGCTCAGTGGTGTTATACGAGTTCTAAAATGTTTGATGCTCTGTATCTCAAATTCAAAATTTTGTAGTTAAGTTCTTGTTCCAGAGAACGCCTCAATTGCGGAAAGTAACTTAAAAGTAGGAAGTTGTTTTGGTGTCTTCGAATGAATCGCACTACTCCAGTAGGCCTATTTGCATAGTTTTTCAACAGTAATATCACTAGAGGTTTTGATTTATCTAGAGAAAATCAAAATTCGACTGGGATTTAATTGACTATTACACGTTTAGAAGGAAGTATATACAGATTAGAAGTAACGAAGTACTCTAATACAATAAAATATTAATTGACTTACGAAAATACTGAACTGTCTTCAAATGTATTATTGCATCATCTCAACATTACAGATATTCCGCTAGATGGCAGTAGTGTGTTATGATTAGCTCTTTTCTTATTATTTGTGCCAGTTATAGAATCTTCATTGAAGTCTGTGGACGGTTACTAGTCAAGAAGGCTTTGTTGAGTGTTTCATTTTTATTAAAACAGTTGCATTTTACTTCAATTATCCGGATCTCAGTAATCAACCTCATTTGACAGATGATTTTCAATAAATTTTAGTATTAAACAATCTCTGATACGTGGCTATCCATAATATCATACAGCAGAAGCTATAACATAACATAAATAATATAAACAAGTGTTAGAAAAGTTTTAATTACGGATGATGAAATAAACAAGAAAAGTTTTAATTAAGGATGATGAAATAAAAAATAAACATGAATAATTTTAAAAGGAACAATTATTGAAAGTACAATTTTAAAATTTTAATATTTTAGTGGTTGGTGGTTCAGTTGTTATATTGGACATGTGCGTAAAAGAAGTGGAACTCGTTGATGTACATGGTGTATTTCTCAACTTATTCAGGATTTCCGAATGGTGCTCTTCATTTATTTGTAAATAGGGTTTCAGGGAAGATGCATTACTATGACCAGTGATCTTTATTAATTCTTGTTCTTGAATGCCAATGCGTGTCATATTTGAAACTGCTGTGCATCGACTGGAGTGATTTGCAATTTTCTGTTTTTTTTTTTTTTTTTGACTTGCAGACCAGTGCAGTTTGAAATATTGGCAAACACAGAAACAAATGCTAGGGAAGCGATAAAATTGTGCGATAAGAAGCCACCATGATTGGTTGGAAAATTAGTTTTCGTACCGTTTTATTGGTCAAAAGTAGTATGAAGTAGTAAAAGTGTAATAGTCATTAAAAGAAACTCCAACAGTTCATTGCGTTGGAAAAAAAAATAGTTTCGTAGTTGCATGAATGACCTTGTCTGAAAAAATCGGTAAAGTATGTCTATTATTAATAGCCAGTATGTTTTAGAAGACTACTTTGTGGATGTGTTATATGTGTAAACTCTTGCTTCAAGCTTCTGTTCTTTTTTAACTCTGTATTAAACGATTTCCATGTTTATTTATAGACTTGAACCGTTCGGCCTCGATTTATTTAAGAGTATAAAAACAGTTCAAAGAATTCTTCTAAATTTGGCGAAAGGGTTTTACTACAGTCGAATGGCTTTTTGGTACTAGCATCATCTTGTAGGTACATACGCTGTTGTTTCGTTGAATTTTATGGCAGCCAGACGATTTAACCGAGGATAGATTAATGTGACGTGTAAGAAGAGTTCTTTGAATACCCGCCTACCGTTTAGTTTATGATTTAAGAAAAAATAAAACGATTTTAAGATACAGGGAGAAGGGGATGAGGAGAGTAAGCAACCAAACCTGACTGTGTAAGCATGCGAAGTATGCCGTGGAGCTTGTCCTTGGTAATTTATTCATTGTGCTTTCTTCTTAAGACATGAAAGATTCTATCCTTGCGTCTGTGGCTTGGAGACACTTCACTGCAGCATAGTAAACTCCCTTCTCCAGCCAATTGTGGACAGTTTCAAATGAATGCACCATTCTTAATTCAGGTTGCATGTTAAAACGAGAGGCTACATTTTGGGAGTCGTTACCATGGCGACTCGTCCTGCATTATAAAACTCACGTGACAGAAAAGGCCCGGTCCTCATGACTTCTCACCAAGAGGTCTGTGGTTCGATGCTCTGAGATTGGTTGGTGGTTGATCTCCAGTGTTAAGAATGTTACGACTGAAGCATTGGTCCTGCTTGACGCCTTGTATTAATACGTTGGGGGCGAGCGTAGTTATCCATAAAATACAGTAAATTAATGAAGTTTCAAATCTTCATGTTTCCAGTATCTTCTACCAGGAATCTTCAGAGTCATAATGTCGTCTGTAGTCACGAGTTAAGTACAAGTAGAATAATTATGTAGGCTTATAATGTGGTCTTCATTGATGTTTATTCATAATCAAAAGGAGCTTTTTTATGTAATAAATCTATCACATAAATCCAAAATCTTTACTTCTTCACGCTGTGGTAGTTGAACATAGAATTTCTACATTCTAAGAGCGGTACCCGGACCGGAGAGCTATTCGACATTGGAGCAAGTTTTTTTTATTACGAGTACTGTATTATACAGGGTGTAAGGGGTAGAAGTGTCATTATTTTAACTGTTGATTGTTCATGTCATAAGGAAGAAAAAATGTCCTCAGAATTTTTTTCTAATTGCAATATTTAACTAATTATTAAAGTTTACAATATTAGGCGTTTGACAACGTTGCTGGATTGGAAGAAGGGAGTTTACAAGTACACAGTACAGCTCAAGCGGATACAGACATACCGGTACAAAACAGATGCTCTGTTCTAATGCAGGGGCGGACCGTTGTTTACATAAAATGAACAGCAAATACAAACTTTCAATCTCATTAATAGAACTTTATGGTAAATTTCCATTTTATTTAACAATATTGGCAATATTGGTCCATTTTTTTATTGTACGTCTAAAAAATAACCAATAATGGTTTACTGCACAAAATCACACGAACTTTTTTAAAGGCAACATTTTAATCTCTCCCGCTTCCATAAAGCAGTACCATTTTTTTTTAAATTCTGTTTGTGTGATTTTCGAAACGAGGTAAGAGACTCCTAGTTTGTAATAAACGTTGAGAAACCGCTACAAAAGTTCGCCGATTAGGTAATCTTCATTGCGGAAAACATTGACGGTACATCTTCTTGCCTCACTTGAATTACGACGACTTTCTTCTTAAATTAATAACTAGGGAACGGAATTTGGAGTAGTAAAAGCTAGTATTGGCATCTACACAGCCATTTGTTTACAACCCTTTATACCAAGTCCTCCCCTCCATGACATACTCTCAGATCTTTGCACGTCAACAACAGGTGAACGGGACAGTTGTCGCATAAGAACATGCAGGTTTGCAGTTCAGAGTAGTGAAGTGCAGGTACAATGCCGAAAGTGAAACCAACTAACAATACAAAATTGAAAGACTAGCCTATATTTGTAAAAGCTCCAGATCGAGTATCAAAATTCAGGAAACAATTCCCGATGACGCGGCTGCGATTCAAATACGCCAGGAACTGCTAAATGATAGAACAATCTAAAACGAAGTCCTGGATATTAAGTCAATTTTTTATATTTACCGGATGCCATTATTTGGTTAGAAAAGTCAGGAGTGGAACTAGTTGAGCAAATAAATATTATGAGGACTATTGTAAATAAACTGAGTACAGTAGAAGGTGAAGTAGGAAAACGTTGGTGAAAAAATGAACATAGTTTGATTAAAAATGATAGGTATAGTATTCTTAATCGGATTTCAGATGTACTAACAAAGATGTGTCCCAATGACGTCATTCAACATGTGAATTTGATTGACGTATCTTGTTTCAAGTACTCTCCAATTGTCTCTGCAGATGTAGAGCGGAGTTTTTACATGTTAAAAAATTTCCTTCCTTGCAACAGAGCAAAGTTGTATTTTGAAAATTTGGAAATGATATTTACAATTTACAAGGCACAGCAGGAATAATTGTTTTATCAACAAAACCTAGCATTAATTGAAAATGCCATTGCGTTTGGTGCTACATTTTTTTCAACATTTAATGTTACTGTGTTAGGCTATGTTGTAAATATTGTAGTATATTGTATATATTGTAAATACTGTAGTGTACGTTGTATACATATTGTCATATTTCATAATATTGTAAATAAAGATTTTAATTTAACACGCTGCTGACAGAAAAACATACATATTCAGAGGCGAGTTCCATACAGAAGACAACTGTCTATCAGCCATCAATATTTCCACTGACACGCGAGGATGTAGAATTATGTATTTTTGTAATGTTGTTTATTGGTGTCTTGTGCGTTGCCAAGAAAAATACATGTAGTTCAAAATGAAATGCAGATTATGTACGTAGACCACTATATGTCATTAAACTATAACATTTGTTTATTCTAAAATACGTTTACAGCACGTTGCGTGTAAGTTTGTATGAAGTGGACTGTACTTGTCCATGCAGCTCGCTCGACAGTCACTGAGCTACGAATATCTATACTACGTTTCACCATTCGTTATAATACTCCAAATCCCTTTCCCTGTTAATGACATATGATATTCTTAAACTGTGAATGACATTGTAAGTTGTTTATGGAATACTTGGTACCGAAATTCATCCGCTCGGCAGTAGACCTATGGACAGGGACCTTGAATTCAGCTGACATGTACGTACGTCTGTGCAGAATACTGTCTGCTGAATACGATGCCACGTCTCTCACGCCAGAATATTAACAAATTTAAGCATGCAATTTTATTTAATTTTACGAAATCGTAATAGAACACACAAATATGTATTTAAACTAATGCTAGATATATCTACTAATGTAATTGTTTTCGTAATTTTACTAACGATATAAGCAGTTTAACGCGAATAAAATAAGAGAAGAAATATATATTTTTTTCTGGGAAAACTGTAAAGTTTTGACCCTATGTTGTATGGACATTTTTGATCCTGTAGACCGTCCCCGATGACTGTAAAAAGGACGACATTTATACCCCTTACGCCCTGTATAGTTGAACTTTGTGTCTTGCTTCATTGTGGAGTTTTTATCTCGGTCCCATAACAGTAACAATAGTATAAAAGATATATCTAGTAAAAGTTACCAGTATTATTTTCGGCGGTGACCAAGTGCTGAGTGGAAATGTATAGATCGGGAAGTGAGTAATATTTAAGTATCTTGAGCTTCGGGGATATACGAGAAAAACAGAGATATCTAACTTGAGAGGAAGTGGAATCTGGGCAAACAAATGGCAAACTAGAATTCTAGAATACTACACACCGTCATTCAGTCTCATAGATTTTCATACTGTAAATAATGGGTAGGCTAGTGTTTGGCGTCGGTAGCATATTGTAGATGTTAATCTGCAAAAGTTATTTTACCGCCACTTCAGTATGAATCATTTCAGTAAGTATTAAAGCTGAGTAGAAGCAATGAAAAAATTTATAAGACGAGAGTTAAATTATTAATTTGGTAATTATTTTTAACTAACGGCGGTTACTTGACTGTTCGTCATTCACCCATATGAAGCCAGTTGTGTAGACCAGTTAACTTAGAGTCGTTGTTCAGGTTGCTCCATAGGAGATTGTCTACGCTAACCTGGGATGAGATGAGACGATGATGGAGATTTGTTGAAATGCTACAGGGGAACCGGAGCTCCCGGAGAAAATCCCTGTGTTATATGGATCACTTGGTTGCTCACTACGTTATAAATCAGGGGTACGCTGTTGATCGAACCCGGATCCACAGGATTCTGAGTTCAGTACTCTAGCTACTAGACCACCGTGGCGACTTTATTATTATTATTATTATTATTATTATTATTATTATTATTATTATTATTGCGGAGTTCCACAATCTTTCGAATAGCTTCAAGGAAGAGAACCGCTTTCATTTGTCGAATTTTAAGAAATTAACTGCAGCGTAAGATAAGGGATCCTTATTGTTTGTTACGAGATGAAGAGCGGGAGATGAAGCGGCAGGGAGATGTGTGTTAACCATACGAATGCTTACATTATGTGAAGCATTAGAGATATTATTCAGTAAAATATATGCAGACTTCATTGCTCTTGTGCATAGGAAGCGAGAGGTTAAGCTACTAATTACAAGTTGCACTACATTAAGCAGTTAATTACTCATGGGTGGTGTCTTATTGTTGTCACGAAGTTAAAATCTGTCTTCGGTCAGTTGGCTAAACAACTTTATTAAAATAATTAGTATCCTTAGTTTTTGGTATGTGAAATAACCTGGCTACTGGGGAGCTTATCTGACAATGAGTGATGTGTATAAAAATCAGCAGCAACAGTCTGTTTATAAAAATCAGCAGCAACAGTCAAGAAGGACACATTGCTTCCGCTCGCATTCTCCTGAGTAACCAAAAATATGACAAGACCACGTTAGGTACAAGAAGTGAGAAAAGTTATAGAGAGTCAATGAAGCAGTAATTTGGAAGTAATTGGAGAAGAATGCTTATACAAAAATGTGGAGACGATCCACAACTGTAGTAAATTATGATGTTATTTGTGATACGATTTTGGCTTAAAAGGACTTTTAACTTGAATTGTAGTAAAGCATTAAATCGTCTTCATTCTTCCACAATTCAAGAAATTTTTAAAGAAATTAAACATAATTGAAAAAGACCGGTCAAGGACAATTTGGGTTGAGTAGGCCTAATTAAAAGGAGATAAAAACAATGAATAGCGAAGTTGAGGAAAATTTGTAACATTGAGAAAGTTCCTTTGTGAGAGAAGTCGTTATCTGAGGTACGTCTGGTACTTCAAGAATTAGTAGTGCTCTATTTAACACAACTTTTCAAGTGCGAATGCTGTTCAGAGATGAGATGATGAGATAATGTATCTCAATATCAATAATTAAATGGAGTGAGGGTGACAGGAAAAACTTACACACATTAAGAAAATTTGTTCCATATCCTCATATGACAAATATAAACACGATTTGTAAAATAATTGAACTCGGTTCTCTTTGGTGTGAATCTGTATGCCTACAAAGCTGCACCTGGACCACAGTAACGTTATGGGAAGACTAATTAAATATGAAAGATTGGTGGATAATGATTTATTTCGTTGACACAGAAAAATGTCAGTATGTTAGAATTACCACGAACATTTTTCAATTAAATGGAAGCTCATCGTAAAAGGGCAGGTCGAAATAATTTGAAAATCACTGACCTAGAAATGTCAATCGGGTCAAATATGAAGAGACTATCGACCCATCCGTAGAATTACTGAATAATACAAAAGGGCACACATGTTTTAAATGTCGCATGTAATATTCACACAACAGTATGACATTTCCCCTTTCTCAGCCTGTTCGGGGGATATGTAGGTCTACCAGTGCGTCGGACATAAATCGCGAGGAAATGTTGCAAACAGTAAACGAGATTCACCGTTGTACAGTATTATAGTGTGCGTCTGTTGATAGCAAAACTCTCAAAGTTTTGGTTTTATTGGCGCGGGAAGTTTGCTTCATGTCTACATCGCCAGGGGGAGACAGGTTGACAAAATGGCGAATCCACGACACAAGTCGTATTCTGCAGTAAGTGAAGACACTCGTTAACAACGGTGCAAAGGTTGTTCCGAACTCTTCCCTTTTCAACAACATGGTGCTCCGCCTCATTTCCATATTATATATATTTTATTGACTAGAGCTTCCTCAAATTAGAGGCTGCTATTAGACAAAGCATACACAACATTACAAGAACAAATAATGATGAAAGATAACAGAGTAAGAAAAAAAGGTAAACAAGTACACAAACAAACAAACAATGTCAGTTTACAGAATAAAAAAAGTTACAAGTAAAGAAAGTGACTGTTGGCCAAATTTCTTTCACTAGTTTTGAGAACCAGTGAAGTCCACAGCAGGTCTCGCGAAAAAGATTATCTTTGTTACATCAGATGGAGTAGAAGAGACTTCAAACAAATGTCTCCAAAATCTTTGAGAATTTTCATGTTTTAGTCTGTGCTGAATTATAATGCTTTAGTTTTTTGCCACTTAATTATTTCAATTGTATAAAAAAAGTTACTTTTTATTTAACGTAAAATAAAAACGAAGAACGATTTTGCAAACCCCGGAAATAACGAAGCGGCCAAGAAATAGAAGTAGGCCCCATTTAAACTTTTCAAGTCTTCTATTATTGTAATGTACCGAAGTACATATGATATTTCAAGTCTTAACACTCTTCGGACACGATGGAACTCATGCTGTGGGGATAGCACGATGTCAGGGTACCTTCTAATACGACATAGATCACATTGTTAGTGTTAAATTCACACAGTCCCTGTTGTATACCACGTTCGGCAATCGGGGAATTTAATTTCACTAAAACCTCGACAAGCTTCCGTGGTACCCCAACACCCCATAGGGAAGGGAGTCTTGCGTCTCTCGAGAGCTAAATTGACAGACTTTATCCCCCAATGACATGTGTCCGCCTCTACGTCGGCTGCTGGAGCAGTAATCACTGCATATTTTATAGCGGTCTCGGTATCGAACTAGAATCAATATCTACCAGTAAACATGCCCATGTTTGGATTCTATACGCAGGCAACTCGTGAGAGAGAGAAACATTTTATCGGTTTCTTGCATATATAAACACACTGACAATTTGTTAGGCCTTGTACACATCTGTGTAGACGACACCATGTGTTTCGCATGAAATTTTTCGTGAATGTGTGTCACTTTGTAGATATGCAGGTTTTATTCATCGACTCTGTTATCGTAGACAGCGTTGAATGAAACGTGTTAATGATGGAACATATAGCAATGATGGAATAACAGTTATGGAGAATTTGGACTTGTTTTATTACCGCATTGTCAACATCAAATCTCAAATGGACAATTCATCACTTGACCAAGCTATGATTATGCGAGAAATCATGGAAAAGTAGTCTGAGAAGATATTCAAGAAAATTAGGCAGCATACTCCTACTGTAATAAAATGAAGCTTTTTCACTGTGTCCGAAATTCTTTTTCGTTCCGTCGTCTGAAACTTAACAGGTGTGTCACATAGTGTTGATGAAAGTATTGACAGACAGCATAGCTTTACTTTATCTTCACGTAGAACTGTATATGGGTGTGATCACCTCTCGACAGGTGCTTAGCTTTACTATACTGCGTATCTGTACGGGGATCTACGTGTGGGTGACGCGAGAAAAGAGCAAGGGGAGTACAAGAAGAAGAGAAGTACAAGCAGAAAGAGATTAGAGTTATACCATTTCATCTCTGCGTTCCGAAACCGTTTTTGTACTAGAGAGAAGAGGTATGAAGGATAGAGATGGAAAAGACTGCTCTTGCGTAGAACAACACTCCTCCCATTGTATCCTATTTTCAGAAACATCAGTTGTGAAAATAAAAAAAAATACATGTTTAAGTAACATATATTAAAATAAAATAAAAATGATGCGAAAAACTCTAAGATTAAATTATAAAGCCACTTTCCTCTTACAAGCAATTCAACTCTTCCGAAACCAATGCTAAGCGTGCGTGCTTCAACTGATATTTTTGTTATGAGTCGTAGTGAGTACCAGTCTTTATAGAACAGGAGGGGTAACATTAGTAGCAAAAGAACTAGCTAGATATAGAATAGACTTTGTGGGAGTACAAGAGGTTAGGTTAGATGGGAATGGTATATCACAAATAGGAGATTACTTGTTGTATTATGGGGAAGGAAACAATAATCACCAATTAGGAACAGGATTCTTTGTACATAAAAGAATAAAATCAGCAGTAAAAAAGGTCGAATTTATCAGTGACAGGTTATCATATTTAGTACTTAAGGGTAGATGGTGCGACATCATAGTTATAAATGCTCACGCCCCTACAGAAGAGAAAGACGACTATATAAAGGATAGCTTCTATGAGGAATTGGAACATACTTTTGATCAGTTCCCTAGATATCATATGGAAATTTTATTGGGGGATTTCAACGCTAAAGTAGGACGGGAGGATATTTTTAGACCAACTATTGGAAAAGAGAGCCTACACGCAATTAGTAGTGACAATGGAGTTAGATTAGTCAACTTTGCCACATCGAAAAATTTAATTGTCAAAAGTACAACATTCCCCCATAAGGATATACATAAATATACTTGGACTTCTCCAGATGGATTGACACACAACCAAATAGATCACATCTTGATAGATAAACGGAGACATACTAGTATAGTAGATATTCGAACTTTCAGAGGTGCAGACTGTAATTCTGACCATTATTTGGTGATTGGAGAATTAAGAGAAAGATTATCAGTAGCCAAGCGAGTAGAGCAACAAGTTAATATTATTAAATTCAATATTTTGAAATTAAAGGACGAGGATGCTAAGCAAAATTATCAGGTCGAAATTTCGAATAGGTTTGCCACTTTAGAAAGTTCCGACGAAGTTGAGAAAGAATTAGATGTTAATAGCGTGTGGGAAAATATCAGAGATAGTATCAAAATTGCAGCTGAGCAGAGCATAGGTTATTATGAAACTAAGAAAAAGAAACCGTGGTTTGATGAAGATTGTTGCATGGTAGTAGAAAGAAGGAAACAGGCAAAATTGAAATTCTTACAGGATCCAGTTGAGGAGAATAGAGATAATTATTTCAATGAAAGACGGGAAGCAAGTCGTACACTTAGGAATAAAAAGAGAGGTTACTTGAAGGAAAAACTGAATGAGGTAGAAACAAATAGTAAGAATAAAAACATTCGAGATTTATATAAGGGTATAAAGGAATTTAAGAACGGATATCAGCCAAGGGTAAACGTGATCAAGGATGAGAATGGTGACTTGCTTGCAGACTCTTCATCAATCCTAAACAGATGGAAAAACTATTTTGCGCAACTACTAAATGTACATAGGCCAAATAGAAATGATCGGGACGATATTGAAATACAAACTGCTGAGCCATTTATACCCGAACCCACGATTTCAGAAGTCGAAATTGCTATAGAAAATCTGAAAAAGTACAAGTCTCCAGGTATTGATCAAATTCCAGCAGAATTAATACAAGAGGGTGGAAGTGCATTATATAGCGAAATTTATAAACTTGTACTTGCTATTTGGGAAAAGGAAATTGTACCAGAACAATGGAAGGAGTCCATAATTGTACCTATTTTTAAAAAGGGGGACAAAACCAACTGTGGTAACTTTCGAGGAATATCACTTTTGTTGACGTCGTACAAAATTTTGTCCAATATTCTTTTGAGGAGATTAACTCCGTACGTAGATGAAATTATTGGGGATCATCAGTGCGGTTTTCGGCGTAATAGATCGACTATTGATCAGATTTTTTGTATTCGGCAGATAATGGAGAAAAAATGGGAGTATAAGGGTACAATACGTCAGTTATTCATAGATTTCAAAAAGGCATATGATTCGGTTAAGAGGGAAGTATTATATGATATTCTTATTGAATTTGGTATTCCCAAGAAACTAGTTCGATTAATTAAAATGTGTCTCAGTGAAACATACAGCAGAGTCCGTATAGGTCAGTTTCTATCTGATCCTTTTCCAATTCACTGCGGGCTAAAGCAGGGAGATGCACTATCACCTTTACTTTTTAACTTCGCTTTAGAATATGCCATTAGGAAAGTTCAGGATAACAGGCATGGTTTGGAATTGAACGGCCTACATCAGCTTCTTGTCTATGCAGATGACGTGAATATGTTAGGAGAAAAATACACAAACGGTTAGGGAAAACACGGAAATTTTACTTGAAGCAAGTAAAGCGATCGGTTTGGAAGTAAATCCCGAAAAGACAAAGTATATGATTATGTCTCGTGACGGGAATATTGTACGAAATGGAAATATAAATATTGGAGATTTATCCTTCGAAGAGGTGGAAAAATTCAAATATCTTGGAGCAACAGTAACAAATGTAAATGACACTCGGGAGGAAATTAAACGCAGAATAAATATGGGAAATGCGTGTTATTATTCGGTTGAGAAGCTCTTATCATCCAGTCTGCTGTCCAAAAATCTGAAAGTTAGAATTTATAAAACAGTTATATTACCGGTTCTTCTATATGGCTGTGAAACTTGGACTCTCACTCTGAGAGAGGAACATAGGTTAAGGGTGTTTGAGAATAAGGTGCTTAGGAAAATATTTGGGGCTAAGCGGGATGAAGTTACAGGAGAATGGAGAAAGTTACACAACACAGAACTGCACGCATTGTATTCTTCACCTGACATAATTAGGAACTTGAAATCCAGACGTTTGAGATGGGCAGGGCATGTAGCACGTATGGGCGAATCCAGAAATGCATATAGAGTGTTAGTCGGGAGACCGGAGGGAAAAAGACCTTTAGGGAGGCCGAGACGTAGATGGGAGGATAATATTAAAATGGATTTGAGGGAGGTGGGGTATGATGATAGAGACTGGCTTAATCTTGCACAGGATAGGGACCGATGGCGGGCTTATGTGAGGGCGGCAATGAACCTTCGGGTTCCTTAAAAGCCATTTGTAAGTAAGTAAGTGAGTACCACTCCAGATCACATATTAACAGATTGATCACCCTTACGGGCTTTCAAGGCAACAACTTTAATCAATTTCACTACGCTGCCATCTAGTGACTGCAGAAGAAATCACGTTATAACTCTCATTTGAATGGCATGGAGCAACAGTACTGCCATTTAGCGGTCGTTACCAATCGACAGTGGCGATCCTGGTGGTTGTTCTCTTCCACATGTTAAACATGGGGATGGCCAATCTGTTATACATGTGATTAGGTATACCGTCTACCAAGCTTCCGTGTGCCATGAGTGTACATGTATCACAGGTCGAGAATCCCCGCTATAAAGTATTTGTAGTTTCTTATATTCCTTCAGAACAGTCTCTTTAGAGACAATAAGATGACCGGAGATACTGAAATATTATTTTTATTATTAGAAACTTCCCCCATCAAGGATTGCCACGAGAACAAAGACTGACTTACATACAAATGGCTTTTAAGGAAACCGGAGGTTCATTGCCGCCCTCACATCAACCCGCCATCGGTCCCTATCCTGAGAAGATTAATCCAGTCTCTACCATCATATCCCACCTCCCTCAAATCCATATTTAAAATATTATCCTCCCATCTACGTCTTGGCCTCCCAAAAGGTCTTTTCACCTCAGGTATTCCAATTAACACTCTTTATGCATATTTGGATTCACCCATACGTGCTACATGTCCTGCCCATCTCAGAAGTCTGGATTTAATGTTCCTAATTGTGTCAGGTGAAGAATACAATGCGTGCAGTTCTGCGTTGTATAACTTTCTCAATTCTCCTGTAACTTCATCCCTCTTAGCCCCAAATATTTTCCTAAGCACCTTATTCTCAAACACTCTTAATCTCTGTTCCTCTCTCAAAGTTAGAGTCCAAGTTTCACAACCATACAGAACAACCAGCAATATAACTGTTTTATAATTTCTAACTTTCATCTTTTTCGAGAGCAGACTGGATGACAAAAACTTCTGAGCGGAATAATAACAGGAATTTACTTGATTTATTCTACGTTGAATTTCCTCTCGAGTGTCATTTATATTTGTTACTATTGCTTCAAGTTGCTTGAATTTTTACATCTTTCCAAATCAGTTTTGTATTTTTATATTTCCATTTCGTACTATGTTCTGATCACGAGACATAATCATGTAGCTACTTTGTTTTTTCGGGGCTTACTTCCAAACCTATCTCCTTACTTGCTTCAAGTAAAATCCCCATATATTCCCTAATCGTTCGTGGACTTTCTCTCAACATATTTACGTCATCCGCATAAACAAGCAGCTGATGTAACCCGTTCGACTCCAAACCCTCTCTATTTTCCTAGACTTTCCTAATGGCGTATTCTAGAGCAAAGTTAAAAAGAAAAGATGATGTGATAATGCATCTCCTTGCTTTAGTCCGCAGTGAATTGGAAAAGCGTCAGACAGAAAATTACTTTGCTATATTTTTCACTGAGACACATTTTAATTGATCGAACTAGTTTCTTGGGAATACGAAATTCAATAAGAATATTATACAAAACTTCCCTCTTAGTCGAGTCATATGGCGGTATGAAATCTTCGAATAACTGATGTACTGTGCCCTTACACTCCCATTTTCTTCAATATCTGTCGAATACAAGAAATCTGTTCAATAGTACATAACATAAGAAAATGTCCACGAGAACGAAGTACACTCTAACAATTTGTATGATTGTATAAAAGAAAATGAACACATATTATAAACCTTATCGAAAACTAATAGCAAAAACCAAGAAGTTTTAATTTATGGATATGTGGATTATGTCTTTGCCAAAATAATTTTACAAAGTGAGGAATAGTTCCTCTGGCTCCTATCATAAGTTCTATTATTTTAATTTCTCTAAGTTAATATTTTTGTAAATAATCGGGAATGATGGGCTCGTATCGTTCTTTGTACTTAGATTGTTTTCACAGACTGAAGCAAGTCGTTACACATTGTTTTACAGTATGTCGTGAGAAAACTTAGAAATTAGGCGCGGAAAATAGAGAATTGGGTTATTCGGTTCTGAAGAAACTGGATCTCAGCTTTGTGTCTACTATGTGGAGATTTTCTTGCACCCACATTTTTTACTCATCACTTAACACTTCTTTTCAAACGATAGATAGGTTCGTGTTTGTCTTGCTTATTTCTATCGACTTTCTGAGATTGCATCTAATTTTTTTATATCCAATGTTTTCGAAATGATTGATTGTTATAATACTTCCAAGTGGGTGGAGGGAAGTTGTAATCTGTCTTTCTCTCTACTTCCAATGCCCAATTAGTATGACTAACTGTAATGTAATTCAGAGTTATTATAATTAGAATTTTTAATTTACACCTCTATGTAGAATACTAATTGCTTGTAGATTGCAAGATTATTTTTACATACAGGGCAAAATTTCTCTGTCTGGACAAGTTGAAGCGACCTAGTTTCAAGGCACTTGCCAAACATTTCATTTAATTCTTTAGCATACCAAGAGACGCCGGACCACCTTTTTTTTAAATGTAGAAACAGTCGCCTGCATTAATTATTCAAATGCGTCATTAACCGCAGTGACAAGTCGTATTTTATCCATGTCGTGGAATATCTTTCACTTGATTAATTTTCCTTAATCTCGCATAGTATCAGGCCTATCTGAAAATATGTAACTTACGTCGTTTGATCATCATTTGGCTGAGAGACAAGTTGATCCATTTATCTGTGTCATTTTATTTGCGTACAGTGGATTTTAATTTCCAGTGTATGGTATTGATACCCTAGTGTATATATTGAGATAAAATAAATGTATTCGCAATATTTAAATGGTATTACACGGCATAAATGTCCTAAAATCTTACCTTCAGCAGAAAATGCTTTCAAAATTTTAGTCAGTGCCCTATTCTTATTGTTCTGCAGATTATATTTGCACAGATTATTACGTAGAAAACATATAAATAAAAATAAGCTGTATAGAATTAATTGAAGTATTTCTTAGCGATGCAAAAAAAATGCTCTTTCAGATGATATTTTGGACGGGGGGGGGGGAGTTATAATCCGTCATTTAAAGATGCTCTTCATAAACAACATAATTCACACAATAGTCTCAGAAATATTATGCTCCCATAAAAATACTCCTTTCTAAATACAAGATGTGATGTGTCTGAACTTTTTGTCCAAAATCCCCTAATTGAACTTTAATTGCATGTATATGCTACTTTGTATACATTTTTTGAGGAAGTCAGAATATTAATCCCATCGGGCCTACGTAAAACATAAAACTTTAATCATATTTCTTTAAAAAGAATTTTCTAGAATGGCAGATAATACTAGTCAGTGTCCCGTCCACTTAGTAGATTCAGTGAGGATACTAATACAACTAGTCATTATGCAAAGTGAAACCACCACACATTTTTAGAGGAGTGTTACATTAATAGAAAAAAATTTTTTTTTTCTTTAAAAAATTTCAGATAGTGACGTTTTTATATATTTTAAAAAATGTTGTGATGTGATTATTATTATTATTATTATTATTATTATTATTATTATTATTAATTTAAAGAATGTAATGAAATATGCTAATAGCGTTCGCAACATGAATTAACTGAATGGGTTTTAATAGCGCAAAACTTATGAGAAAGTATGTGTTGCCATCTTTCTCCGTCGATCAAGACTTAGCACTAGTCATCTGGCAGTTTCTCATCGAAGAATACATAAAGATTAAATAAAAGTTGACTCAGCTTAGTCTTCGGAATTTCCCACTTCTTCTTCCTCGCTGACTTTCCTCCTTCTGCAAATCAAGATTTCAGGTATAACTCCCTGTAAAGTTGATTTGAATAATTTCGAGGGAAAAATTGTTCCGGAGCCGGGTATCGAACCCGGGACGTTTGGTTTAACGTACCAACGCTCTACCACTGAGCTATTCGGGAACTCTAACCGACACCGATCCCTCGAAATTATTTCCTCCTTCTGTTCCTCTCTTCCCTTATCATCATTACCTCTTTTGTATTAGATCTTTCGACCTATTCCATTACCGCGGGATAATACACATACTTCACACAACATTTAGCAGCATCATTTATGAGGTTGACATTTTCACGTTGAAACGGTAGCATAATACGAACGTAGGGAAAACTATTATAAATATATCTTCACTTGCGTCACCGGGAGTCGATCATGAACCATCGTACACACTACCATTTAGCCACAGCTTTTACTATCGTCGTCTTAGACCTCTTAGACAAATAATCTTATTCTGAAAAGCAGAGAAGCTTTTTGTTCTGTAATGGTTGTTGAAGGAACGCCATTTCCATAAAATATTCTCTTACTGTAATGCCATACCTTCTTGTCGCGTCGTAGCAATTTGCGTTTTGCCAGAGAAGGAATTAGTTACGACACGGCAACACATCGCCAGAAGCCAGACCGCATTACCTGTTCCCATCGTGGGTTGTAGAAATTTATTACTTGCATTACGATCGTAAGAGATTGTCCCGCTGTGTAACTTGCATGACTTATCCGAAATGGAGCTTAATTGACTGTTTTAAGCTGCAGAAGTGCTCTTTAAATTGGACCACAAACCGATTTGGGAAAGCAGCAAGGATTTTTTTTCTGTACAGGCTTCCAACCTAAGATTATTGAATTTATAATCCAGACATTTCCTCTCTCCATTTCTCCAAAGTAATGTAGTTTAGAATAAAATGTTTCTTGACCATATTTTAACACCGTTACTGGTTTTTCAAACTGTCTTATGAGATGATATTAGGTGCGCACAAATTAAGTAGGTTGACTGCTCACAGGCTTGTACATTGTTGAACAGGATACATAGAATGTTTATAGAAGCAGGTAAGGTGACATTCACAACGATGACTTGAAGCACAGATGTATGTCCATTTTTGGTCAAAATATATAGGCCTACTGATAGTATGAGACTAAATCTTCATTCTGCACAATTATTGTATTGTATAGTATGGGACATTATAATAAACAATTATATTTTGCTGCATTACAGGGTTGTTTCCGATCTCTGATAACGAATTTGAATGACATCATTGCGTCAGGAGTCACACGACAGCTGAACTGTGTCGCGAGGTGACAGACCAGTAGTGAGTGATCTCATAGTCAGAGTGCACGGCGACTCACAGCATAAATTCCCATGAAAATCGAACCTTTTTGGGAGGAGTACATAACAACCCTTTCCAATGCCAAGTACAGTTAAGAGAAAATAAAAGAAGCCTGTAATAAACGGGGTTTTGTTATTTCCAAGAAAGGCATCTTCTATGTACTTAATAAGATTGATAAAGCTCGAATGGGATTAATTTGTACCATCTCTGGGGTGCGGCGACTTGTGACGCGGGTGGATTTGCTTGGTTTTTCCATTCTGGAATTAATCTCATCCGAGCTTTGCCAGTCTTATTAGGGACACACACGATGCCTTTCTTGGAAATAATGAAACCACGTTTTTTGCAGACCCCTATGATTTTCACGTAATTGTACTTGGCATCGGAAAGAGTTATGTACTCCTCCCCATAAGGTTCGATTTTCTTGGGCATTGCTACTGTGATACACCGTGCACTCTGATTATGAAATCACTCACTACTGGTCTGTCACCTCTCGCCGCAATTCAGCTGTCGGTGTGATTCCTGACGCACATGACGTCATTCAAATTCGTTATCAGAGATCGGAAACAACCCTCTGTATTTCCGTAAGATGTATGCAAGAGGAAACACTTTTTTCAAGGTTTCGCGAAAGTTAGAAAAAGTAGACATACAACTTTGGTGCTTCAATCCATCGACAATAATTTGATGTGCATAGAATCAGTACAGTATAAACAAAACGTAAGATTCTAGTGAGGAACGTTTCAAATAACCGAGTGGATTTCACACTAATTTTTAACATGTAACGCTTAAGTGGACACCTATTCGGGAAAAAATGTCCGTTACCATTTCTGTGATATTCTAAGCGCGTCTTGCTCCTTAACTCGCGCGCCGATGCAATCCGCAAGATCCCATTATTGAAAAATAAGTTTGAATGTCGTATAATGTACATTATATTTTTAAGATGTTACTAGTAGCTTGAGCAATGTATGCTGCATTTTTCTTTCACTAGTTACGATATTCATTAGAAGTTAAGTTCTTTGTTTTATGTTTATGTCAAGATGACTTACATCAAGCGGTGGCCAACGATTATTTGAAACTAATTAAATAAAGATTATTTAAGTTCACATCTTCGAACGACTTATAAATATCCAAGCAACTTAAGCGTTCCATGCGATTAAAAGGAGGGTTTTGCAAATCCCCTGCCATCTTTTTTCAAAGCCAGTTACTTGACGACGCTTTAATGGAATTGATGGTATCGAATGGATATCGAGATGAAATCGAGGATTCGCCATGTGATTTTACCTGACATTCACCTTGCAGTCAGAGAAAGCCTAGGAAAAAATCCAACCAGATAATAGCTAAAGCGCAGCTCCTGATCAGTAGCAACCGCGATTACCACCTGAGCTACGCAGATTGCTTAGTCGATTAATGAAGTCGATGGGGTTGTAAGGAGGAATCGATTGCGCGATACCTTTTACTCGTATTTACTTTCTGTGTCTAAGCGATTTTGCAAGATTTTTTCAATATATCCTTCGGTTTCTTATACTTGAAGGACGGAAAACACATTGGAAATTATCTGCTGGTAGGTTTATTCTCTGCTTCGATTCAGTTCTCATTCTTCTATTACCGCGTCACTCCTGTTTTGTGATTTGCTGAATCTTCGTTTCGACATAAACTTAAACGTAAAATAATCTTGACGTTGCAATTTCTTCTAAGTTAACGTCAGCACGATTAAAGGTCTTGCCACACAGAATGCGGGCTACCGCAGCGTCCTGCGATCCTAGCACGCAGCGGGAAGGACGCTGAACTGTTTTACACAACATTGCATCATCCCCGTCACACACGCGCCGTTCTAACGCAGCGGGCTGGAGGAGGACGCAGCGGGCTAGTTTCAGTTTGTGTTTCGAGTGTGTTGCCCGTTGCGTTCTGCGTTCTAGTAGGAACATGGAGACTGAAAAACTCATAGAAGAGGTACGGAAATATAAATTTTTGTATGATCCCGGACATCTGGAGTACAAAAACGTTGTGAAAAAGGCGGAGAAATGGAAGGAAATAGGATTGGCCTTGAACTTAGAAGGTAAGTGCATTATACACTTTGTATTTCAACATAGTTTTATTTATGTCGATATTACGTAATTTACGTAACACTGAAAATAGGAATCCAGTAAAATTAATAAGAAATTTAGCCTACATACTAATAAAAGGAGTAGAAATCTAAGAATTAGACCTAATAAGTAATTTACATAACAATAGAAGCAGAAATCTAATAATTAATTATTAAGTAATTTACATAATCATAGTAAGAGATAGAAATCGAATAATTAATAAGTAATTTACAGAATAATGGAAGCAGGAATCTACTGTGTATAAATATTTTTATAATGAATCATTATTGAAATAATTGACAAAATGTTGTCGAACTTCGAAAGCAACACTGTTTGCTCTGCGGTTACTTGGTGTTTGAGAAAGCAAAGCACGGGGTTGTCCATTTTCACCTTGCTCTATTATATCAGTGGTTAAGTCGGAAGTATTATTTCTAATGTAGTTGTGTAAACAGCATGCAGCTTGTACTATGAGCACAGCAGTTTCAACATTTGTCTCTATAGGTCTAAAAAAGATACGCCATTTTTGAGTTAATATTCCGAACGCGTTTTCCACGACTCTTCGAGCTCTTGAGAGCCGTTGGTTGAATTGCTTTTTTCGTGGGTCATTTAAAATAGCAGATTTGGGGAAAGGACGCATTAAAAATGTATGTAATCCAAACCCTTCGTCACCAATAAGTACATGAGGAACGGAGGTGTTTGTCCCTGGTAAAGGTTTAGGAGGTAAAAGTGTTTTCTCAGCAATGAACTCGCGATAAAACTTTGAATTTTCAAAAATGCCACTGTCACTGTGCCTCCCGTAACTGCCAATATCAACAACGAGAAATTTGTAAAAGGGATCAACTATAGCCAGAAGAACTATGGAAAAAAAATTTTTGTAGCAGAAATAATTTGAGCCGCTGTTACAGGGACATTTTAATCTTATGTGCTTGCCATCAATGCTTCCTATGCAGTTAGGGAAATTCCATATTTCTCGGAATCCAATCTCCGCTCGTTTCCAGCTTTCTTCTGTAGGGGTAGGCAGGTGCAAGGGCTGCAAGACATTCCATATTTCTTTGCAGACTTCCTTCACGATTTTAGAAACTGTTGAACGCCCAAGTCGGAAAGAAAACGCGATAGTCTGGTGTGAATCACCGGTAGCCAAGTGTCTGAAAAAAAAAAAACAACAGAAGTCCATAAAAATATCTCTATGTTATGAAGTAATGATAAGATGAAACTATCTCTATATTAGTTTTAAAATAAAAAAAGTTATCACATTTCCTTTAAATGTACAAAGTTTCAGTTAAAATACGATTTTAAGTATTTTTTAATATTTTATTTTGTTTCAGGTGACTCTGTAAAAAACAAGTGGAGAAACCTGAGAGACTACTATATGAAATTCAAAAAGTTGGATAAGGGTGCTACGGGTACAGCCGCAAATAAATATAAAAAATGGCCGTGGAGCAGCCACCTGCAGTTTTTTGACGATTCACTTGCAGCGCGTTCAACAGCATCGAACATTCGTGAATCCGAAGTCCCATCCACAGAAACCTTGATTGTGGAATCTCAATCACCCATTGTCACTGAGTCTGCTGATGAAAGTATTATCAGAGATGCACCATCCCCATCGTCAGAAACGCTGCCAGCCCCGAAAAAGGTAAAAAATAAATAATCCAATGAAGACGTCGAGAAGTTGATTAACTATTTCGAAAAGAAGAATAGCTCCAAGCGTGAGTACGACGAAATAGATCATCTCTTTTCGAGCTACGCTCGAACATTCAAACGCTTCTCTGCAAGAAGACAGGCCATCATGAAAATGACTTTGGCTAACCTATTTGGTCAGGCCGAACTAAAAGAAATAGAAGAGCAAAATCCACAATCTCCATCTACGAGCTCAGTTGGTTCAGATCAGAACAGAGTGTATACTGATTATAGTAGTAATCATTCTACCAGTTCTGTGGGAACTGCACTACCGTTTATGTTCCCCGAGATTCAAAGTTCTTCTTCAGTCGCCCAACATTCCACTCCAGCCGTCAACTATCCAAACGCACTGGATCCCCGACCTACAGACGTCACCCAAGAATACTGCACTGCGAAGGATCTTTATGAAAGTGGAGTCAGCACATTTCTGAACATTTAGGTAAACATCAGTAAACTGACTGTTAATCATTTCGGTTACACAGAATACTCATCAGTTTACGGTGAAGAAAGAAATTCTTATATACTCTATGATTTATATTTATATGATAATTTTTAGTAAAATTATAATTATCTCATAATATCAAGTAAATGTTTAAAATAAATGTCAATTTCAATTACTTTGGTGAACCTACCTTAGACAAATGGCAAGCCTTTCTCTTGCAGGTATCGGCCTCCTCCAGTTTGTTGTAAATTTTTCAATCTTCGGTTCCAGTAATTGATGCAAAGTTTCGAAGCATTCACGAGACATTCGAAAATAAATAAAAAACCTATCTTTAAAAGACTCCAATTCCCGACACAGTCTGTGATATTCGCCAAGTTGTTCTCGTTTCTTATTGATGTCGTGGACCCATTTTCTCTTTCTACATTTTCTCATAACAGTGAAAAGTGCAAGCATTTCCTCTTCGTCAGAAGAAGAATTCATTGTAAATAGATAGATACACAATAGCCACTCGAAATAGAAACTGAGCAGAATGCACTCTATGTTGTTATCACAGGTTATCTTAGATTTCGCGCTGTCCGCACGCACTAGTATATCGCTCTACGTGTGTGTGACGTCTCTGATCGCAGTCTGCTGCGTTTTTCTGCAACGTCCTGCCCGCTGCGGTAGCCCGCATTCTGTGTGGCAAAGCCTTAAGTCTACGTAAGCGAATTGCGAATTGTTCCGTTTAATGACATGTTTTATAGCTTTCGTGTCAACACTAAATTAACATTCAAGTTTGCATTGGGAAAGAGATCTAAACTTGCTACTGTACTGGCTTCAAACATTCTCTCATGAAGAGTATCCCGTCTTTTTTACGATCCTACTTTAAAAGTGTG
This sequence comes from Periplaneta americana, assembly GCF_040183065.1. Lineage (NCBI taxonomy): Eukaryota > Metazoa > Arthropoda > Insecta > Blattodea > Blattidae > Periplaneta > Periplaneta americana. Next base: position 122,929,476 of record NC_091122.1, read on the forward strand.
AAGAACCGATCGAGATGGCTCAACAGTATAAAAAAAACTAGACTCGCATTCAGAGGTCCTGAGTTCAGTTTCCGGAGTCTACCAATCTGAATGTGATTTTTTAATATTGTTTCAAAGACAAATGCTGGATTGGTTTCCATTTCTGTTTCACACAAAGATAATGATACTGATTCCCAACACCTGAGTCCATCCATAGTTGCACATGATGGTCATGTCTGCAGTTTACTTGGATCCATTTTTAGGTCGATTACAGTTCAGATGTGATGGGTTGTGCACTGCTTCTTGGATCACTTTCGTTACTCTGGTGTTGAGAAATAGTTGTGGTTAATGGGTTTGTGTGGGTTACACGGAAAGACTGAGGACGATCATCGGCTGCTATGGCAGCTTATCAAAGACCCTCTCCAAATCGTGGGCGACGGGCAGTAAGAGACACGTCGCATTAGGGATAATGCTATCCGGGATATCTATAAGTCTGTCGCTAGGATGATTCATAGTCTGTCTGGCTGGATAGAATGGGGTTTAACGAGGTGTCGTGATATACAGTACATAGCAGAAGAGGTTCAGGTCACTACTTTTATTCACCCACTTCATGCATTATTTACAATTAGTACTATTTACACTGAGGTAAGGCGTAGCGCGTATGGATTCGAATTAGAGTCGTGCAAAAACGGATACGAAAAATAGAAATTATATATTGCTATTGAACCCTGGCGCTATAGTCAGTATGCAAAACTCTCCCATCTCGCGGAGTGTCTCAGGTCTGTTTATCGAATATTCGAGTTGTCTCTCATTCTTTGTAGAATTGACGGCAAAGGCGGGCCACATAGAGCCATGCAGGAGTTAAAAGCGTCCTTGCAAGGACGCGTTTATCATCATGTAGGCATACCATTTAATTGATAATTCTTCCTCTCTCAGTGCATTCAATCAATCATCCATCAATCGACTCATTGATTCATTCATACATCGATTCATTGGTTCATTCATTATAGATTGATTCATTTGTTGATTCACTGATTGATTAATTAATAGATTCATTGATTCATCCAGTCCAGGTATTACAGTTGCAAACATGCTTCGTGAAAGTACAAGCATTTGAGCTTCAGAGTACTTTTCTTTTTGTTAACACTCTATCTTCTTAAAATATAATTATTGGAATAATAATGCAGCTCTTAAGAGTAATTAAAAGGCATTATATATTAACAACTACTGTTGTAGAGGTATCCATTTTGAGTTTAAAATGTAAATATTACACTAGAATGCAGGCCTTTGTACTTATTTGGAAACTTGTATATTTATCTTGTTTATTCCGTTTTGTCTGGGATGGTAGTTGAGTTGGTTATACACATGATAGGGAAATCCTCATTACTTGTGAACATGTTCTATCGATTAATATTTATTGTAGATTTCGATATATCAGTGTATCAGTAAGTGAAGTAAATATCGATATATAGGATTATTAGGCTATAATAACTAACATTGGAATTAATATAACTACTAAACAAATTGAACAGTCATCTTGGACTAGGCGACTGTGGAATGTAACAATAAAGGGTTTAGACTGTGCATATGGATTGTCTGTTTTCTATGTTAGACAAAAATATAGTATTGGCTCCACCATTGAGAGTAAAATGGACCTCATCTGTCCTCAGTATTCGAGATAACCATTCCCTTTGAATTTTCATTTGAGGTAATACACGCAATGAAAAGTCAGTCTCTCTCTCTCTCTCTCTCTCTCTCTCTCTCTCTCTCTCGCTCCCCTCCTCCCCTTCCCCCTCTCTCTCAACCCCCCCTCTCCCTTTCTCTTTCTGAGCTTCCCTTCAGTTCAAACATCATTTGCACTTGATACATTTTCAGAAGTTAGCGTAAAATGTTCTAACCAATGTTGTTCGGCATTTGTAAACATTTATTTTGCTTAACACATTAGCACTGTTGACTAATAACGGGGTTTCTCTAGCTAAGGCTTTGGCTTTCATGAAGAATTTCTGCAGTCTTAATCATTAGTTCTTGGTCTTATTTAATCATGAAATGAACTTTTTATTTATTTTTCTTATTTTCCAATATATAGAAATATATCTACAGTAGAGCATCGATTATCCGGAACAATTGGGGACGGGGGGGGGGTGTTCGGATAATTGATTTTTCGGATAGCCGATTATTTACGAAAACAAATTGTACCGGTGTCATAGGAGCAGTATGAAACAAAGAAACACTTATATAAAACACAAAACTGTACACACAGTATATATTTTGTATCACACGTCTTACAAATAACACAGAAAACTGACTAGCCTAGTTTGACAAGTTCAAAACTGCCATTAAAGTAGACCTACAATTTAGGGGGGGGGGAGTTTTTTTTTTTTTTTTGCTTCAGAGCTGAGACTCTTTTTTTGCCGCTAAATATCGCAAACAGCGCTAGTGAAACTTCTACATGGCGCACGCGTAAATTCAAATTTGCCGACTGGAACGCTTTCGGTTAACCGATGTTTCGGTTGATCGGTATTCGGATAATCGATACTCTACTGCTATATCTTTCACTTTCCACTATAAATATAAAATTAATTCTTCCCAAAACAAAAAAAATAGCATGTGGAATATATGGAAAAAATGTTAAATGTGTTATGCCATTACATCATGTTTTAGCTTTTTGGGTCAGAATTTTTTATTAGCACCAAGATAATGAAAATTACAGGGTAACTTAATTGAAGCATAACTATGTATGCTTTAATATTTTGAATAAACGAGCTTTTAAAATTTAATGAGCTACAAAGCAGAAGGTGAGTAGCTGTGTTTTTGGGTAGATTCACACATCCTGGTTATCTTCATAGCTATTCTACGTCTTAAAACTTATGACAAATGTGTTCGTTCTTTTTTTTTGTGATTAAGTTCTGTTTCTGTAAGCTAATACGTCGTGAATTTGTAGGGTAGAACTTTGCTCATAAATTCTGCGAACTTCTCTTATCGAGGCACGTTAAAATTACGCTGTTTTTGACTGCTAGTACAGTAACGCAGGATGCCCAGATGTTAACAGCGCATGGCTCTGTGTGATTAATATCCATGTTGACGACAGTGATAAACATTTTACACAGGATGTGGAATCTGGAGTAGCTAGTAAAATCAGAACTAGATTGCAACCAGCTGGATATCAAATGATGCACAAACGTTGTAATTATTACTGTTGTGGTTGGTTTCCATTCGGGTGAAGGTTCTTTGAACTGCTTTCATTGTCGTAAATGTGGGTGGAAATCACAGTGTTTCAAATATTGATGGATTGGAATATTTTAAATGAAGTGTGTTTAGAAAGATGAGCCACCATCACTTCCTCCTATTCAAATTAAATCGCCTTAAATGAAGACGTTGGTTTGATACGCCGTAGTAGTAGTAGTAGTCGTGGTGGTGGTGGTGGTGGTGGTGGTGGTAGTACAATGGAAGGCTATCTCTACTTACTGTAGTATGTTCATTATGACTAATGAAACGATTATGTAATTCGTTTAGAATAAACTGGAGTACGCCGCAAAAACTTGTCACCAAATATCGTTTTTGTCCACCATCAAGTCCCACTTGTACTTTTCGAGTTTTGAACCTGCGTTACCAATGTTGAAAGCCGACATTCAAGCGCGGTGCGCCCTAATGCGCTAATAATAGTGTTATTATTATAAGCATGCCTTACATTCGAGAACTCGTAAGTTTAGAGTCTCTCACGTACTTACTTACTGGCTTTTAATAATAGTAATAATAATAATAATAATAATAATAATAATAATAATAATAATAATAATGTTTTATTTTCCCTCTCAGAGTTAAGGCCATCAGGCCTTCTCTTCCACTCAACCAGGATCAAATCACATACAGAAAAATACATACCGGTATACAAGTATTAACTTTAAAAAAAAGTACCGTAGAGCGTCTCGTTTAGGCAGAGTGGAAACGTAACGAAAGTGCAGGTAACGTGTGGGGGGAGGACGAGCCCACAACATCTTTAATTGTAAAATAAGGATGGAATGGAATTTTATCAATATTTCTATTTAATCCTGTAGGGTTATTTGATCCTGTTTGATGTAGGAATAGATACGATAAACACAAGGGATGCACAAGGTTTTAGTTACAACATTTATGGCGAAGCATTAATTGAAATTGTATTTTCCAAAGACACACAAAAAAAGAACACAAATTGCATAACGTTATCATATACACCTTTTAACAAACAAACAATTGTAACGTTGAAATAATTGAATATAACAAATCAAATTTTGCTACTTACATGATATTGCATTCAAGCAGCATTTTTTACGGTCATGAAGTTAATTCTCTGTATGACTAACATAATATCACCGTCTTCTGTGGCCGAATTAACAAAACTACAGTATATTGGTCTGAAGTGACAACACTATTTCCTAAACATAATTATCCCTCCTCAAAGTTCAATTTATTTAGGTAGTATCTTATTCTAACATCTTGTTAGTGTCTGAGGTGGCAAGTCATTCCATGCTTGTGCTATATATTATATATATATATATATATCATTTATAATATTTTATTATATATAATATAGCACAGGCATAATTTATATTATAGCACAAGCATGGAATGACTTGTCACCTCAGACACTAACAAGATGTTGGAATACGATACTACCTGAATAAATTGAACTTTGAGGAGGGATAATTATGTTTAGGAAATAGTGTTGTCACTTCAGACCAATATACTGTAGTTTTGTTAGTTCGGCCACAGAAGACGGTGATATTATGTTAGTCATACAGAAAATGAAATTCATAACTGTAAAAAATGCTGCTTGAAAGCAAAATTTTATTTGTTATATTCAACAAGTTAATTAAGTAGTAAAATATCGCTGCAATCGAAAAGTATTGGGAATAAATTAGAATAAGGAACAAAAAAAGTTTCCTTCCCAGGCAGGATTCGGACGGAACCACGAAAGTCTTACTTACCAGTCTATCGTGCTCTGGAGTGAACAAGGCTCTGAAATCAGCTACAAGGGTCGGTCCGGTTTTTTTTTTTGCCACTACTGTACACAAATACTATATACTTAGATATTGTTACAAAAGTGTCTAATGGTGCCGTAACAAGGTGAAAACGTTAACGGAAGTATCAACTTTAATCAAGAACAAATGTTATAAATGTATAACACTTTGATTTGTTTTTAACACTAAAATGTCAACCTGATAAGTCTTATAGACTGAAAACTGTATTGAGGTAATTTAATTAGTTACACACTTACCTGAATAAAAAAAAAAAAACAAAACATGAAATGCCTTTGAACATCATGCGTTCTTATTTTGAAACATCGTTTGTAAGAGGATTTTTTTCCCCATGAGTTCATGCTCTTCCACTTCTGTAGCCATTGTTGCATCCCTAAGCTTCTTCTAGATAATGTATCTCATGTTTACCTAGTCAGAGAGACACGCCCAAGAGCATGACTGGCTCGGACTTTCCTATGTTAGTGACGTCACCAAATGACTTTCGGAGAGGATGATTAGATAGGAAGGAATTATTTTCCGGAACTGCCATAACACTTTAGTCGTTCTCATCCTGCTTTTGTCTCCTTTGTATTTTATGCTGGGGAGACTAAAGGCAGGAAGAAACAGGAAGGAGCAGGTGGTCTGTACCTTGATATAATTCATGTTTCCTCGGAAGGAATAGCAGCTGGTGGCAAACACTTCGTTTCGTCTAAAGACTGTTTTGTTCTCTTTATGACGGAACGTCAGTGACGGCCCGTGTTTGAAACTTAAAAGTTTCATTAAGCGATGTCTTTAGCTCGCAAAAATTATTCACCTGCTGATTGCGTGAAAACCACGGTCACGGGTTCGAATTCCATCTGTAACTCGATTGTTCCGTTTACAGGGTTACGTTCTGTTTCAGATCAGCAGTGTTGATAACCTTTCACGTGTGTTGCTCCGTAGTAGCAAAGGCAAGCGACTCGCGTATGTGCTGTGGAAATAGTAGTAATCGATGGCATACCATTTTTGGAACACTATACACTATGTACATGAAATAATGTAACAGTATAGTATAAATATGTATAATTAAATAATCAGAGTAATTTAATTATGTTTTTGTAAGATGTTAACTAAAGTTGGGATATTTTATGGATTTGCAGTAATTACGTATTTTTTGTAAATGTGCTCGTCATTTTTTAAGGCGGGTATGCAACAAAAGGCTCGTCGTATGGAGTGGCTAATTCAAATTTTACAACACAGGTGCAACGAAACTTCAGGAGATTCTACAATACGCGACATGCACTCTCTAGATGTGATATTAAACTATGGTATGAGCTGTTTATGAAAATGGTAGCGTAGGAAAGGCGTCACTCCCAGGAAGAACCAGTGTATCTGAAGCTGAAGTTGTAGCAATAAGACAGCGCTTGTCCACCGCTGTGAAGTAACGGTTAGTCTTCTTGGTCGTGAAACGAGCGGGCCCGGATTCAAATCCTGGTTGAGACAAATTACCAGGTTGGAGTTTTTCTGAGGTCTTTCCTCAACCACTCGAAGCAGAATTGCTTGGACCCCGGACTCATTTCACCTTCATTAGTATAATTTCATTAATCACTTAATAGTTTACAGGTCGACCAGGAAGACATGGCGGACGTGGTTCCAGAATCTGCCTATAAGCTGCATCTGTCTGCGGGAGCTGCAAATATTCAGCGAAGCCGCAGAGGCTTTTAAGCGGACTGCGAGCAACCGGGGTAGTGTAGCTCCTCGGATAGATGGCGTCTTGGTGAGTCGTGAAATCGACTGTGAGGTGTTCTTCTGGTTAAGGATGCAGCAGATTTAGGCACATAAATTGCGAACAGATGCCATCGATCTGAGGAGGCCGCAGAACATCACAGGAAGGCGGAGAATCAAGTCTTCAGTCAGGACTGGATGCTGTAGCTGAATCGATATGATGACACCATACAATGAATCATGCGCTTGAAGAGCGATCCTAAATGGACTTCAACAATCATTTCAACAAAAGGAGGTTGCACAATAAGCTTAAGGCTGCGATGCTTGCCTGCGGACCCTCTGAGAGAGAGCAAAAAAGACACCTTTTCTGTAAATCTTCCACAAAGTCGATTCCTCGTGCATGACGAGAGTAAAGTTTCAAATTCTACAGACATTAAATGCAAGGGACAAGGAAAATATAAATTTTGGTATGGATGTGTTGAACGGAATAGACCAAGATAATTTCTTGCAAAGAGTGTTGTTTTTTCGATGGAGAGATATTTAATAATATGTCGGGGAGTGATAATCGCCAGAATGTTCAGTCACCAGTTTCAAAACTGCTAGATTTTTTATACGGGGTTATGTAAAGGACACACGGTGTATAACATTGCCACTAAGTACAGTTTTGGGGGAATATTATAATACAAAATCTGTAGGAAACAAATCTTTATTTTACTAACTCATGTGCTCATTAACAGATCATTTTTCTCTCAATAAAAACTTTTGAAATGTTCTGCGTATGGAGCATCACATGAAATTAACAGAATTAAAGTTCATTGTTTATGAAGTTGTGCAAGACTTCTGTTGTACCATGCCATAGAATCAGTAATATGAATTTCTGTGCCTTGTATTAAGAGTCTTCATTCATATAACAAGTGCCTTTTCCTTGCCGACTATTTTACGATCCGCCGCTGGTATTTCACGCACTGTTCTTAGCCTTATCTCTCTGCAAACTCCACACCCTGCAACTCTGTTTCACGAAAATCAGCTTACAACTTCCATAAAATTCATATAATACCTACAGTAAACTTTCCCGCTTTAAAGTATTATGCCCTAAAACTGGAAAGTTTTCAGTGCAAGTAAGAGATTATTCCATAAATGAAAATAACATTAATTTTAAAGTCTGTGAGCGGCAAACTGTGTAAGGTATTGTTATATATGACATGCTTTAGACGTCATTGAGTTGAGAGCACCCCATGATCGGCATTACACTCCCCCTCGCCCCCCCCCTCCCCCGCTCTAGTCTGTTAGCTACAAAGAAGAAACTTCGTTTCTCAATTTTGGTATTGAAAGGATCTCCCTCCAACCCTGAATTGTTGTGGAAGTTACTCTCCTTTTTGTGTTCTTTTTTTCTTCTCTTTTTCAATCTTCATGTGAACTTTTATACTTTTTTATTTTACTGTTTTATTTCTTCATCATACTTTATACCTTTTTATTTTCTGCCTTTCCTTATGCTATTCTTTTTCTTTTTTTCACTTCCGTTTCGTTTATTTTTTTTTCTTTGATAACTTTCATGATTTCCGTTTCTCCTTTCTTTAAATACATTCTCTTCTTTCTGTACTGTGCATTTCCTTTATTTTATTTTGCATTAATCTCATTTTCTTTTGCCTTTACGTTTTGCTTCCAAATTTATTTTTCTTTTATTTTAATTAAACTTTTTATTTTTCCTTCAGCCGTTTTTATTTCTCATTTCTATTATTATTTTTTTTTACTCTTCCTGTTTTATTTTATGTTTCCCATATCCCTATTTTCTTCTATCTTTCTTTCTTTCTTTCTTTCTTTCTTTCATTCTTTCTGATTTTGTTTCAATAATTTATTTTTCTCACTTTTTTGACTACTTAGTACTCTATTACTGTATTTTCATATTTCTTTACCTCGTTCGTAGCTACTTCATATCCTTTTGTTTTTTTTATTTTCCATTATTTTATATTCTCACAACCTAATCTATCCCTTTTTTTAAATTAAGGGTTTTATTTTACAAATTCTCATCGTGAAGTCTTGCTGTTGTTACCACCACATTCAAATACGTATGTCAACTTGCTTGAAATATTTCGTATGCCAACCGATAGGACAGTGCTGTGTTGAACAATGGGCGACAGCGTATTATATCCGAACGTGTCCTTGCATTCGCACGTGATGTTATTAAATTCTTTCTTGCACGGACAGCATTCTTGCCAAATATTCTCAAGTGTGTCATACACAATTTCCTTTTCGGCTACTGCAGACAAACAATAGTATCAGTTTTAAGAAAGAGAGAACACATTTCATCGCAAGTAACTGCTCGAGATAAGAGTAATTCGGCTACTGTGTTGACAAGTCAGTCTGTCATGTATCACATGGGTGTGGAGGAATGCTGGCGTATGGTATGCGGTGGAAAAGGCGCAGCTATGGCGTTGTTTGGAAGCCTGTGCCTGGATGTGGATAATTGGGTGAAATTGAAGCTTTTATATGAAAAATATATATTATTATATATTTTTCATCTACAGTGTGCCCTTTTTATAGCGAAGTATCCAGTAAATGAAAATTTACGCACTTTTATACAAAGACTGTGTCACTTAAATGTAATTTAAAAAAATGCTTTTATTGATGGTACAAGAGTAAATAAATAAATGTATAAAAAGATGTTCCTTGCTCCGAAAAAAAATGTAATAACGACGTATATGTACCTGAAGGTTTGCCTACTCTGTTGGATCCATTATATCTAGTCCAGTTAATAGCCTACATATTAGCAAGATATGTTAAATCCAACGGAATAGATCAGGTGGGACCTGTAAAGGCTGGTTCACAATAAACCGGAAACGGGAACGACAATGAGAACGAGAACGGAAATATTGTTAAAATAAATGTATTTAAATGTTAGCATTCACAATTAACTATTTTGAATGCTCACATTTAGATGCATTTAGTTTAACATTATTTCCGTTCTCGTTGTCGTTTCCGTTCCCGATTTATTGTGAATCACCTGAAGTAGTTTCAAAGCATGGGAGATGTCAAGTCCAAACACTCCGTGTAAAACCCAAACCTTTTCCTCGACACATAAATACCGTGAAAGTGTAATCTAATATTTGTAGTGCCTTGATTAAATATTTCATGTTACTACGAAGTTATCTTGTTTCTGCTTAATGTTGTATCTTTCGTATTTCGTCTTAAAACTCTTCCACGGGACTGTTTTTTTCTCTCTCTCCTAATGTCGCTTATTTGATCACGTTTCATCTTCACTGATGATACCGAGTGAACTTTATATCGCTACTGGAACAACATTATTTCCTCTGTACTATTTTAGAATAGTTCCTGTTGTATTACTTTAATAACTACGATCTTTAGCCCACAATTTTATGCTTCTGTTTTATATTTATATGCCAACACCATACGCAGCATATCTACTGTGTTCGTTATTTTAGTAATTTATAATGATGCTCTCTGGATATTTCAGATTTTGATTTAGTGGCTCATTCTTTCTTACTTTCTTTTTTTCTCTTCATCTTTTATCCAACTTACACGCCACTGCGGATAGGAAAGGGGCTTAATTTGTTCTTACGCTAGATATCTCACACATGCAGACTTGCCTAGTTATGGGACAGGCATGACGCACTGCTGAGACATCACAGGACAATTACAAGACAATGCATAAACAGTCGAATAGCAACGAACAAAAGAATACTCAAAAGTCAACGATTCTCCCAACAGTTCTGGTATTAAATCATATGAAATTAAGAAATATATTTTTATTACATAAAATGTGGGAGTCTGCACGCATTGTATTCTTCACCTGACATAATTAGGAACATTAAATCCAGACGTTTGAGATGGGCAGGGCATGTAGCATGCATGGGTGAATCCAGAAATGCATATAGAATGTTAGTTGGGAGGCCGGAGGGAAAAAGACTTTGGAGGGGGCGAGATGTAGATGGGAGGTTATATTAAATGGATTTGAGGGAGGTGGGATAAGATGATAGAGACTGGATTAATCTTGCACAGAATAGGTGCCGATGGCGGGCTTATGTGAGAGCGGCAATGAACCTCCGGATTTCTTAAAAGCCGTAAGTAAAATGTGGGAATGGAAAAAACAATATATGCAATTCGCGAGTTAAGTAGATTTTGCTGTATAGTCTCGGATTGCTTAATTCCAGTTGCAGCTCTCACTACCGCTGGGGCGCAAACTCATCAACTAGTAAAAACTACTTGCATCCCTTAATACATAAATAACTATAACTCCAGAACACACAAAATAACGAAGTTAGTCTGGCCCAGTGGTCGAATTGGAAATAAATTACTGCCCGCATGCACATACTTGTTTTGTGATATTATTTCAGGAATAAGACCTTGTTCCCGCGCGCGAACTAAATAACGTGCCATAATAAGACATCTCTGTCTCTGATTTAGGTTCTGGCTACACTTGACGATATGTGTCACAGGAAGAACAATTGCATGCATCTGAAGTCTGATTAGTGTAATATATAGCTAATTAGTAATGTATGCAATGGAGGGAGAAAGGAACTGGACACACTATCCCATTATCTCTTGGCCTAGTTGGCTCATGAGTAGGTGCCTCGTTGGTATCACTTGTGAGGTTCAGACCTATCTTCGGACAGTTGACTAAACAACAATAAGACATTACGCACTACTGCAGGAAAGAGAAGGTACATTGTATGACGACACTTTTGATTAGCGTAATGAACTATGTGATCAACTTCACTAAATAACAGTCATTTTTTACTGTCGTTATGCTTTTTGGCATCTTATTTTATTTCTGGTATGTCATACCAGTTCATACCGGCCCAATTCGACCACTGGTCTGGTGATAAGTTACTGGAAGTTCACTGCCACTGCTTCTTTTTCTTCAAATAAATAGCCTACCCGTTATTTTTTGCTTCAAATCATTATATTTAATTTCCGTTATTCCGGAATTACTCGAAGTTCTTACCGCAAAAGCCAGAAGGAAATAAGCCCAAACTCTCCATACTGAGATATGATGAGATGAATGTTCCACCTTTTTACACAGCTTTGTTATCTACTTTCTTTGAATGTCGAAAGATATACGCAAATATCCATCCCTGCGATTCGGGAGTACTAACATTAAACAAGCAGAAAATCCTACATGTGAATCACACATAACCTAAAAAATACATGTTTTGGCGCCTAATTCCTTTTGCCTTCTGACACAAGAACTAGTCTACTGAATATGAACACAATCTGGGCAAAAGTGTAGGAGAAATAGTTCTACACATAAAGACAACATGTCCATAACCACTTTTCGGTATTGTGGTTATTAAAACTTGTATTTCGGCGAAAATATCCAAAACTATTTATTACTGCATCAGGATACTTCCTCTTTATACTTTCAATCAGAAAGTAAAAATAATTTTTTTCACTGAATAAATTACCCGCAAGGGACTCGAAATAGAAATAACTTCTAAGAAATAGATAGTGCAATGTGTTTACTTTTTTTCGCAATATTAAGGAGAAACAGCGGAAATGAGGTTAAGAAAAGTAGTGCGATGAGTGGGGGGTGATTCGTCAGATGAAGATTATACTCTTACGTATGTTTCCTCTAATTCTAATAGAAAGAAATTTATCCAGCTCTTAAGCCTTGGTTCTTCTGAACCGATGCATGCGACGTGCGAGACCCGCCTCCCACAAATCCGGACTACACGAGAGATAGTGTGTGGTTTCTATAACTGCGAGGTGTGAGGTCTGCTCACCTCGCAGCCATAGAAACCACTCACTATCTCTCGTGTAGTCCGGATTTGTGCGAGGCGGACCTCGCACGTCTCACGCGTCGGTTTAGAAAAACCAAGGCTTTAAGAGCTCGGCGAAGCGGTATGTGGAAAACTTAGACACATGATACGGCGGGACTCTTGTGACATGGGGTCAGTACGACGCAATGGCTGAACTGTGTAAGACAATCCACGACATAACAATAACGAAGACGATAAGCGTGCGTACTTATATTCTACGCTTTATTTGCGCGCACGTCATGACTCGCGCATTACGAAATCTGCTTCTCAGCCTATGCGTACACCACGACTGGCTGTGTCTTTACGCACACGCACAAATGGAACCTTTTTTATCTATGGGAAAATGTAAATTTTGTCCATTACACAAATACGTAACGGAATTACAGTATATATGTCATATGAAGTTCCAAAACACTTCACACAAATTTGATTCGTATGAGACTGGATGGTAGGTATGGGAAAAAATTGCTCATCCTCTTCATTATCTAATCTTATTTTTTTTGTATTAAATGAACCTGACATTTTTCACCCTCTCTCTGTTTGTCTCTAACATGATAAAAAATAAATGTACACATTTCTTCTGTTTTTTTGGATTTGAAATATAACAGACTAATAATTTAAGTATTTGTTGGTTGGCAGATTTTATCCACCCTTGGTATTTCATGTGATATAATTTTTTTTTTAACGTTTTCAAGTTTGAATTCTGTGATTTTTGTCCATTGTTTAACTGTTTTCAATGCCGTTAAAGTCGTAGATTGTTTCAATTCTTCATTTTAACCAGTTTCTTGTAATGTGGAAATTTCAGTTAGAAAATTTGTAGTGTCTTTATTGGTGTTTATTCAAGTCCAGTTGTATTCAGGGATACAGAACATAAACATCAGTTGTTTTGTGGATGATAGTAGGCCTAATATTTGAGGTGAAAGTAAGATTATAGTGCTGTTGGAAACTGAATTATCGGCGGAGTTGGAGAAAGAAAGTGGCAGTAAGAAAGCAAGATAATACAGAAGTGGTTGGTGAAGATAAATCAAGTTCTAGCTCTCAACAAGAAAGCCGTTCACACTGTCACCAAAACCAATGTCAGTTGTGGAAATTGTGGACTTAATTTATGTAAAAAAAAAAAAAAAAAATCAGATATTAAAATTGTGTGTGCTGAAGCATTTTGCTGAAATAGATGTAGAATCACTGGAATGAAAAACTGATACGCATTTTTTAAAGTAATGTAAACATTTTTGTGATAAAATTTAATTGAACGTATTGTAAATTAAAAAAAAACAAGGTAATTGTTCAATGATAATACAATAATACAATTTTTTTTGTTATACTAGATGTAGTATATTTAAATTTAATTATTTGGTAATTTACGTAAAAATATCTTCATAATGCTAGGGTTAATGAAGTATTCATTTTGAATTACAATGACTTTTCTGAGACGAAAAGATGGTCCACACCTATGGAGTAACGGTTAGTGCGTCTGGCCGCGAAACCAGGTGGCCCGAGTTCGATTCCCAGTCGGGATAAGTTACCTGGTTGAGGTTTTTTCCGGGTTTTTTCTTCAACCCAATATGGGCAAATGCTGGCTAACTATTGTTGCTGAACCCCGGACTCATTTCAACGGCATTATCACCATCTCATTCAGACGCTAAATAATCTAAGATTTTGATAAAGCGTCGTAAAATAACCTACTACACACGAAAAGATTTACGAAAATGGAGCAATAACGGGATGAGATTGACTTTGATATTCGAAGACGTGCTTCACTGCTAATTTTATCAGCTGTCACTGTACGCGATAATGGTGCAATGGGTGAGTCGGAATGGCATGGCTAGCCGAAGCGGTTCAAGAAAATCTGCTTCATTGCCTTCTATTTATTGAGCGTAGGTCTTGCAGATGATAAGTTGATAGCGGAGTAGTGTTGGAATTAATTGAAATGGTAAACTGAGGAATTGATAAAACATGTTTTCGTACTCTAGGATTCTTACGATATAATAGAACATATCAGAGTTTAGTATGAGGGTATTAGGAACAGACTGTGCCGATACTATTTCGCATTGTCTGTAATGAGGCAATAGTAACGATCCTAGTGGTTAGCAGCTATCTATAGGTGCATATTCCCTACGTATTGAGCTCATGACTGTATATACTAGACTGTGATGATATTATGGCTACATAAGTATCGCGGTTTTCGTAGATGTACCCGTTGTCGAATTTCAACTGCTTTTTAATCCTTGTCCCATCTGAGGCGACAGAAGTCCTTCACTATGACCAATCTACCGGGGTACAGTCGCGTTAGGAAGAAGGGAATGACAAACTGGACTCGGTCACTGGAACTACTTTCGGGTGATTTTAAGAATCCCGGTTTGGATGATTGCCTGGTTGAGTTTCTTCCGAGGTTTTCTTAAAGTGTAAGGCGAAAATCGGGTAATCCCATGGCGAACTCTCGGACCTCTGACGCTATTGCTAATTCTGTCGACACTAAATAACCTTGTAGTTGATACGCCGTCATTATTTATCATATTTATCATTGTTTATCATTAATTGTATTTTTAATTAATAAGTTTATTATTGTCATTATTGAGTGTAATTAGTTACCACTGCCACCGGGTATATACCCATTGCAGTGTGAATAAATACATACATACATTATAAAATAGGTTTTGAAATAGAATGTGGATGTGAGGTGTTAAAAACATAACGTATGGATTTGTAGCTGCGGATACCACAGATGGCTCAAACAGTCTACAGCAATCACTAGATTTAACCGAACATCCGTGTGTACCAGCAGATCTTGCGAGCTGGGCATCCTCAAGGCTCTTGCGAATGGTTCCCAGTAGAGATGAACGATCGAGAAAACGAGACTAACAGCGCCCGCAAAGCCGAAAACCCGCACGACAATGTTGTATTACGTCGCGTCCTTGACGTAAAGACTGGTGTGAGTCTTCCAAGACTCGATATTGATCATGTCCCGAAGTCCCGAAGCCAGCAGCAGTTGTTTATACCTGACAACTTTTATGTACTTTGGCAACTGTTATATATGTATAAGCAATCAAGTAGCATATTTGAAACATCGTCTTTACCTTTCAGTGTCTAATAATTCGTTCCCCAGTCTTTATTTAATTACTAGGCTCTTATTAAAAGGCAGGAATTTTCTTTTCATATGTTTAAGATCAAGTGTGCAATCTGAAGTAAAAAATATATTAATGTCCTATTTTATGTTTCTTAGAAATGCAAATTTATTAGAGAATTGTATTTTTTTTATTTACGTGTATATAACCATAGGTAATATATAATAGAATCAGAACATTTTGATAACTAAGATACTGCTCTGTTTTTCTTTTTGTCTCATTTAAACATTTATGATATTTATTTCAATAATGTAGGCCTATTCAAAGTTACGAAAAATTTCCACGCCAACCAAACGCTATTTCGAGAATGACGAGCGAGACTCGAAAGACAAATGCAGCGAACACAGCTAGCGAGAGCGGCAGTTATGTTCATCTCTAGTTCCCAGCGTTATCAACACAAGTTCCGCGATCGTTGCACAGAGTAATTGTAGACTATCTTTTCGAGCATTTTCGTCTATTGTCATTTAACCCGTACCATCACGTGCCATGTTTTTACAAGTAATTATTTATTTACAAAATAGGGTGGGCGGAGTTAAGATGGAATGAATATCGTCGTGGAATGAAATTTATTTAATGGGGGACAGGAGAATGCCCGGGAAAATTCTCGTATTTTCCACAAATATTCTAGTCAGCACCAGGGATCTGAATTGCGTGCATAAGAAATTTTATTTGCATTAAAGCAAGTCTCGGTACTCGGTAGATTAGGAAATGGTTGCCATGCACGGACTCCGTTGATGTCGCATTGTTTCTGTTCTTACCCTCGCAGGATATGATTCACTGTTACACGAAGTAGGCCATTGTACTATTCACAGGTATTCACAAATATTGACTCATATTCTGCATACCGGTGTGACCAAACATAGCGGAATGCGAAGTGGGATAAGGGAAGCTGAATTGTTAATTTATGGTCACGTAGTAACTAGCTGAGAATTTGAGGCTGTTTATGTAGCATCAGATATCTGCATCCTTTGACGCAGTATTCTGAGAATTTTGTGGCTTCTAGATGACGTACTGCATCATGTAACTGTTCTTTATTTATCGATATTTATATTCCATTGTGTAACATACAGTATCCTCGCTTACATCTAAATTAAAATTAAGAAGTAATTTATATTAACAGAATACTTGTATTAATATTTATACCACCAAGCTCTTTACAGCAAAGATTGTTTCATTTCACTGTTGACAGTAATGAACCAACAGAAAATAACCATCATCTACATTAAACATTAACTAACAAAATTGATTTCCCTGTTGCAGTCTTATATTTGTATTGGGAATGTGATGATGTTAAACCTTATGTGTGTCACCTTCCTAACTTTTGCATATCCCAAAATACTAACATTGTTACCTAAACTGTGCCTCGTGTAGTTTTTAGGGCCTTCGTACTGGTATTAAGATCCCCATTTCTATTGAGAGAATATAGGCTTATTTAATGAGTATTTAGCCATTTTACTCTTCAAAGGAATACACTCAGGAAGAATATGCCTCACAAAGGAACCTGTCAAGACGAAATCTAAGTCACAACAACAGCTTCCAAAAATTGCTTTAACCTAGCAGATTGACTCAGACGGTAGTGTTTGAGACTCGCATTCGGGAGATCCCGGGTTCAAACCCCGTGACCAACCAATCTGACTGGGGTTTTTCATGGTTTCCCTCAGTCACAAAAGGCAAATGCCGGATTGGAGATTTACATGCCATGATTCATCACTGCCTCAGTCACCAATACCATAAACATTAAACAAAATTTATAATCAGTTAGACTACATAAACACAAGCCATTTACAACACACAATAGTAAAAACGGCATACTGGTATACCCATAGATCCTAAGCACGCGATGTGACCATAATGTTAAAGCATGTATAAATAAACTAAAAAAAAAAAAAACTTTATACCTGCATTTGAGTAGCCTTTTTATCGGTCTGGTAGAGCATACCTTCAAAAGTAATCCTCTTTATCAGCTAGACATGTAGGTCTACTCCAAGTATAAACATTCTTCTTTATCATATTGGATTATTATTGCCTGAAAGTATAAAATCCACAATTCATAGTAGGCAATGACTGGTTAAATTTTGATTTGAAAGTTACATATCCTCTTGCACTGTGATGTATGACTTACATGTCTAGTTTTCGTTAACGAGAAGAGGAAGGTATTATATAACCGAACGTACACTGAATTTCAAGTCTCTTTTGTTTTTTGCTACAGTTTGTATTGGCTGTTATATTTTGTTACATTGTTTTCAATAGGATTTTCCTATTCCAAGCATACCTTTTAAAGAAGTCTTCGAACTTATGTGGAAGTTTCTCGAATCAATTTCCGTTCCCTGTTTGTATTGGGTGAATATATTATCTCCCAACCGTAAAGCGGCAAGTTTGGCAATCGGCGGGCGCGCTTCCATACGCCGGTTACTGAGACAGTACAGTGTCGGTGATTCATCAAACCACAAACTATTAATGTAAAATGTTATTAAATATAAGCGGTCATTTAGGCTACTTAAGTTATGAAAGAAAGTGCTGAAACTATCTGCTTGCTTGTTCTGAATATTTTTGTACTTGCTTACGAAATGACGCATCATTCGCCGTATTACCTTTTTGAGAAATTTGGGCAATGTTTTCCCGGATTTTGTTTCTTTCTTGTTCTTCCAAAATATATAGATTATTTTTATATGCTTTATCTGTTAATGTTTCCTACAAATTTGTCACAGGAATTAGGTCGGCTAATCGAGGGCGTTACACAGTCCAAATAATAATTCTGCCTGGGAAAACTTAGATGGCACCAACCGCAAATATTTCCTGAACTGTCACGTCCAGTAACCATTTTTAAATTGCATGTGTCCATTTGAACAAAAGGGAAGCAAATGCCAACTTTTGTTGGGAATCGAACACGGGTCCGCTGAATGTTTGCCTAGTAATACTATCATCGGAATACTGCTTATCCTTTGAATGAAGCGGGAAAGTACTGAATTTACCTCTTACATACGCCATCTACTTAATTCTATGGGAAAAGCGTTTCTGTTTTAAAAGCTTGTTAGTCGCTAATGTAAGAAAGTGGAAATGATACAAAACTTGTATCGTACTGTGTTAGGAGAGCCAAGGGAATCTGGGACCGTAAGAAACGCGAGTAAGCTCTTAGCAAGAACGTGTAAGCAGCCATTAGTCAGCAGTACAGCACCAAGAAAGGAATGCACTGTACTAGCAACAGTATACTACTGATTGCAGTGCGAGGTGGTGATGCCAGGACTGACTGGAATGCGGCCTCCCAAGTTATCACTTAGCCATCTCACAGACGTACTTCAATTAATTTAATGCAGTTTGTCATCTCTTTGCTAAGTAGACCACCTGCAACAAATCTTCTTGCATTCCCAAGCCACTTTTGAGTCGCTAGTCCTTTGCCGCCTATAAAAAGATAGTGTTGCAGATATGTCAGTCTGCGACGATCATCAAGAGGTAAGATAGTGTGGTTGTTAAAGAACACCAAGAAAAGTATATCAAAATATAACAGTACGCCTATATAATGATTTTCATTATTTTTCGATAGTTTGTCAGTTGGTTATATCAACTATAGGCCTACTATGTTATTTAGCGTCGATGGAATTGATGCTAGCGAGATGTGGCGCCAAAGGATTATTTGGCATTCGCCATACACTTGGAAAAAAACTCGGGAAAACACCAAACAGGTAATAAGTCCAAGCGATAATAATTGAACACATGTCCTAACGCAACTCTGGACCAATAACAAACGCGCCTACCACCTGAGCTACACCGGTGGTTTCTTCGACATACTTTGCATGGAAATTAAGGCATCTATGAATGCCTGCGTCATATAAATCTTCCATCTGTGCATTTAGCTAGTTTCGAATCGCATATTTTAAATTCATTGGTAATTTTCCTGCGTCTTTGGCCAAGAAATTCTTCAGATAATGTAAAGTTATCCCTATTACAGCTCACGGAGGCTCACGAGGAAGCTTCCACCTTTCCAGACGGTTGACGGTAGTAAGATTAGCAGAAAAGATGCCAGTCCTACGAGCTTGCCGCCTTTACTCTCTACGAAAACTCCCTGGTTCTAATTTATTTTAGAGGCTGAGTCGACTTCAGGACCATAGTTCTGTTGAAAGAATGAGGTCAATTGGAAAAAACCCCATGACCCCATAGAGAATTAAAGCCTTGACCTTTTACTTCCTTGTGTAGTACCTTAACTGTCACGCTACCGCGCGCCCCCCTCTAGATGTGGGAAGAAATTGTATTCCCATAGGGCAAGGTCTGGACTGTAAGGAGGATTGTTAGATTTTCTATTAAAATCCTGAGTAACGTGGGTGTGTCGGTCAGCAGTCCTCCGTGAATTTTTATTCTGCCGCCATTACACAAGCGATGGCGTTTTCGATTAGTCTCATTCACTGCATCTTCCCCATGTAGTGCAACAAGCCGTTGGTGAATTTCAGAAGCTTGAACATTTTCCGTATTAAAAAAAATTGGATGACAGACCACATTTCACAATCGTCGAGATTTACAGTTTCGTTCCTCGTTTTAAAAGCGTTTAGAACAATAAAACAAAAGCTAGACAGCTGAAACTGCTCACAGTAGTAGCTGAGAGCTGACTTTGAAGTATAGCCACGTGTTCACCGTGCCTTCTCTGTGAGCAGATGGTTCTTTGTGGACGAACCTCGTGTTATGAGTAGCTTTGTTACGTTTTATAAGTTCGTAGTTTGATAGATTCTTCATGTCGACCCAGATTTAATTCCTGGCTGGTCGAAATACATTTTACATCTCTGTAAAAATTACCGAAAGGAGAAATAAGAGCGTATACAGCCCATAGAAATTGCAGATATCTAATCAAATATAAAATTTATAACATCATGAATTTAGGCTAATAACATCTCATTTAAGAAAATAAATAATTTACGACAAAATAAACTCTCAAGGAAACAAAAAAATACAAACTTGTTCTGAGCATAGATTACGTTTATGAAATGTGGGTTTACCGCCGTTTACATAAAATTACCTGAAACGATCGAATTGCAAATGAAGTTCTGCGTAGGGAGAATAAAGAACGGGGACTTCTGCTGATTATGGAAAGAAAGGCTGTTTTGCATTGACAAAATTATAATTATTTATATTGCAGCTTATCATCTATAGACAGATTGAAGGAAAAAGGATCATTGATCCAAAGTAGTTGTCGTGGTTGCAAAACGTAAGACACTGGAGGACTTGAGAACAATAGAATTGATTCATACTGCGACAAAACAGGAACAGACGAAATAAGTTACCGCGAACGTCCATTAGTGGATGGATGTACTGCAGAAGGAAGACAGTTGTTGAAGATTTTATGGAGGCACTTAAACTTCCCTCGCCATATTGTCATAATTTTCCTTGATGCTCATAATTATATTCTTTATGTCGATGTTAGAATGCAACGGGAAACCAATGCACATTAGTTCTTTGGCACAACATCATAAGATTTCACGAATTGGCGCTGAGGTCGTCTTGATATTTAGCAATGACACATCGAGATTCTATGATTCTTTAAGAACATTAGGACGGGGTTTTTGCAAAAAAAAAAAAAAAAAAAGTTTCGGTTTTTTTTGTACGGAAATATTTCTTGGACATAGAAGTTGATAGTAAGAGGTTTTTTTTCTATCTCTCCGTCTTCTTTGAGGCTCAGGAGCGATTTTTATATAGGCCTACTCCATATGTCAGTATTGTAGGCCTATGTCTTTCACAAATTTGCCTTTTCTCGAAACTATATTTATGATCAAAATGCTCCATACGCATACAGTTTTCGCCATATTCAATGGAAATATTCGTACGTGTCCATGCATATCGTCGTTGTTCCTGCAATGATACTCCTATGTGCA
This sequence comes from Periplaneta americana, assembly GCF_040183065.1. Taxonomy (NCBI): domain Eukaryota; kingdom Metazoa; phylum Arthropoda; class Insecta; order Blattodea; family Blattidae; genus Periplaneta; species Periplaneta americana. Next base: position 122,950,907 of record NC_091122.1, read on the forward strand.
AAATATAATTTTTTTCAGTAGGAAGAGAAAACACATTTATTCATCCTATGGCAGCCGTACATAGGAGACTGTGAATTCTTACATTTTCGAAACAAAGAAATATAATTACATACAAGAGATTTTATTATTTGCTGCATCACTATTTAAGGTATTTAATAGAGCAAAAATCTGAAAATCGATCAATATGTCACATAGGAGTTACTGCAGGAACAACGACGATATATTATCTGAAATCTAACATTGAGACATGTTAAGGATCTTGAAAATTAGGAGCTAAAAATTATGTTAATAAAATGTGAATAAATAAGTGCTTGGTTTTCAAAAAAATATTGTGCTTAAATTAGCCTAGATATGATGAATTTCTCAACGTTAAACTATTGCCCGTGAATCAGAGTCCGCATGAAAAAAATGAATGGTTCAGTGCCAGAGTTGACTAAACCACAATTACACTGAAAAAAGCTGTTGAAGTCTAAACTTGGACGTCGTTTTTTTAATTCTATCCTCTCAATTAGAAATTATATCTCATTTACTATAATCTAATATTTATCTAGTGTAAGTACTTTGGCACACATATAAATGATAATTTACCGTTATTCTGTGCAGAAATCAGAGGCTGAAAAATTTGTGGTTTAGGCAACTTTGGCACTGAGCCACTCAAATAAGAACTTGTATTTAAATGTAATGCGCATGGAACATTTTGATTATATTACTAATTTGCATAATGGAAATAAAATTAACTTCCAAACTAGCAGTCCTATTGGGCTGAAAATTTGTACACACCTTATTCTTAATGCATCTAACAAACTTTAAAAAAATGAAAGAAATCGGATTCTAGTGTATTGTAAAAATTTCAAAACTCAGTCCCAGTGTCCCTTAACAGTATTGTTGGTCTACAGAAGCTACTATATTTTTTCGAGTGTTCGATTGATATAATGATGCATAATGACAAGAGAAATAAATTATTAAAAAAGAAAATCTGAATGCTGTTTTTTTTTTTTGTCTTGATGTCTTCCTTTCTAATTTGTCCCGCTTGAGGGGAAGGACACGATCACGAGCTGGGACTGCCCTCGCAGATAGGCCTCATTGGTGGGCCCATTATACACCGTGTCCGAAATGAAACCTACCGATAAAGAAATGAATTAACTAGACATCCATAAAAGTTACATATGGCTTGCACTAAAATGTAGAGAAACTCAAGTTTTTATGTCGTGAATTTGGCGAACCTGTTATTCCTATTCTTGTGTAGCCTATACATAGATTGTTTTCCAAAATGACCCTATTTTTTCACGAAATCTCCACTGAACTGTAACCAGAAACTTCATTTCACCTTCCAGCAAGTCGGAGCTCCCCCTTATTATTGGGAACCAGTCGTTGAAATTTTACACAATCACTTCCTGGGACGATGGATTGGTCCTGTTGCATGGCCCCTACGATCTTCTGATCTTATGCCATTGGACTTTTTTCTTTGGGGATTCGTGAAAGACTGTGTCTACAACACCAGAATGGATAACCTTCAAGTGTTACGTCAAAAGATTATCGACACAGTAAGATCTGTAACTCCGCAGATGTTACGCAGTGCCTGGAGAGAGACTGAGTACAGGTTAGATGTGTGTCGTGCTACTAGAGGAGGACATGTTTAGATTTACTGATGGTGATATAAACTTGTTGAGTTGATTAATATTTTCCCCTAATTTGTTTTTGTGTGTCATAATTAAGGAATAATTTATGTAGTATTTATATCGGTAGGTTTCATTTCGTGCACCGTGTACTACCTGGAATGGAATGGTGTGCAGGCTGTAAGGACCTTCGCGCTGCAGATTTCCCTGTGAGGCGCCTTCGAACTCCCCTACAACCTACAGAATCCCTGTACCTTTCCATGTAGACATCACCGTGGTTTCTCAATGCCGGTACCACGAACTACCATGAGTCTAGAGAACAGACCACGGTGCATAGCGCTACCACCAACAACGAATGACCACATATCCATGGGGTGCAAGTTCGGCAGCGTCAGAACATCGGAGCAAGCCCGAAATATGGGCAAGAAACTGAGAAGAAGAAGAAGAAGAAGATGATGATGATGATGATGATAATGAAAGAGGAGAAGTGCAGTTCTGATGGCGAAATGAGTTCGAGGTCCAACGCCGAAAGTTCCAACAATTCTGCTTCAGTTGTTTGAGGAAAAACCTCGGAAAAAATTGGCCCAGCCAGGATTTGAACCCGGGCCCGCTCGTTTCACGGTCAGACATGCTAACAGTCTGCTGTTTTATTTTTACCCGAATGAGAATCTTAAATTGCTTATGTCTTTCTTCATTTGAAGAAACTACTCAGAAATGATAGCAGCCTACAGCAATAATGGAGCAATAGTGTAAATAATAAATAATAATGCAAGTTATAGTAATGGAATAACAAAAGTACTCTGAGAAAACAAGTCCCACAACATGTTTGTCAACGACAAACCTAAACAAAATCTACGTAGGATCGAACCTCTTCCCTCTTTCTGAGAAACCAGCTATTGGAATCTTTTCCATTAAGTCCCACAAGAACTCTCAGGGTTGAAACCTTTTGTGAGAAGCGTCAATTAACGAAGCTATGACAAGATATGATTCCGATTTATCATTGTAGTTTAATGACTTCGTGATTAAAACTGACTAATAATATTGCATGACGTTTAAATTACGATGTTCTGTATTAGTAAATCACTAAGTTTATGAGAGATTGTGTAATACCATTAGCCATTAGCGAGTAGTAGCATTATTGGTGTAGGAAAATAGACTTAATTTCTTCGTTTTGAGTGAATCTTAGTTTGATATAGGAGAATCCCAAATAAAGCAAAGACAAGTTTTGTCAATTAAGTAATGATTGTCGCGGATTCAATGGAGAATCTGGTCTTTAATAAAAAAAATCCGTTTATTCTGAGCTTCTAGTAGGCCATTAACAAGGATCATTCAAGTTATTTATGAGCATATAAGGCTCCCCTTTTTCCAGCAGCCATTCAACGTGATATCTGGCTCGTAAAGGACTCCTAAATATGGAAGCTAGTCCATGATAAAACTCAACCTCAGCATTCCATCCGGTGAATCACTTACGCAAGTGGCCTGCCTGTAAGAGCCCATCAAGGGTAAGGGATGTGCAGAAATAATGATCTCATTTGTCTGAATTAAAATATCTTCGATATTAAACGACTTGTCCCCTGCATTTTTCTTTCCATATTCTGACGAAATAAATAAATGGATTTTATCTACGTTACCTGCTGTAGGTTATTTTTACATCGCAACTCGTATACTTAGTGTAACAACGGGTATTTCGCTGTGGTTTAAGCGGTTATGTTTATAGATAGTAGATACATATCAAGCAGACCAGGTTTCAAACCCCCCGAAGAAAATTTGTCTTTCCATAGGGATTTGAGTGCAGTATATCCTTCGTCATAAAAGCGACCTTGCACCATGCTGACCAAATGTACAGGACCTGTTGCAACTTATGAATGTCTGAAGTTGGTTCGTAATCCTCATGAAACAGAGGACGAAAGGAACTCATGAAAGTTGAATCCTCTAGATCAGCGGTCATTAGAACACTGCATTCTCGGGCTAGCGTCTCTTACCCGCGGACAAGACACTGCCCCAGCGTGCATTCGTGGCTGCTGGCGGGTATGCTGTCTCTCTATCCCTTGTGCACGACGGAGCATATTTCCTTACTCTCCGTGCACTCTACCCATTTCAGCGAGTGCTGACTACCACTGCTGTAGATTCAAAACCCCCAAAGACTAGTTTGTTCAGAACTGAGTTATGCCCACATACTGCTTGCTAAGAATGAATTATAATGATTTATATAGTTTGATTAAAAAAAAACCACTAAATTTAAAGCAAAAGGTTTGTTAAAATTCACTATTATGTTGAAAATTCCCTCTATTTGTCACCAGTTACTGGATATAGGGGATTTTGAATCTATAGGATTCAGTTGATTATTTTTGTGTAAAAATATAACAAAAGTTTGAAAAAATATAACAAAAGTTTTGAGTATAAGATTTATACTTTGGAAACCCGACGCCAATGCAAATACAAGTGGAAATTTTGGTGATCAAGGACGATATTATGGGGCAGCGTTTTTCCTACCATCATTGCATAAGTTTTGTCATCGTGTCAATATCATAACTTAACCATGTTTGTCAAACTTTAACGTAGGCTTATTATGGGAGGTTATGCTGAAAGCAGATAAAACAACAACAACAACACCACCACCACCATCACCAGTCTTCAGAATTTGATTCTTTGACCCAATTTGACCTTACTCCTTATGGAATTTCGAACTGATACTATCCATTGAAAGCAAAATCGTGGCTATCGTTGTGGTCTGACTATAGCGTGTCAAATGTCTATGGTGTTGGGATAATCCCAGTATTATGTGAATATGAAGCATTATTTTCTTTGTGGCGATCAACATTCAAAACGATTATTCGTACGACTCGGATCATGTTTCCGTTTCGTGCTTTAGGCATGTGATAGCGTTCATGCTATAGGCATCCAACAAGGAAAACTCAGTGCGCAGAAACCAGCGGGGGTGACTGTCTCGCGCAGATGACATATCCTCCCGTTTCCAGCATGCTGTAACGCCTACTGCGGGGGGGGGGCAAGAGGGGTATAGCATGCGCGCCGCTAGGAATCCGAGCTGAGTTTTGCTTGTAGGATACCTATAAGTCACTGGAAGGCAGCATGAGCTCCTTTTGCACCGAAAGTGGACATGAGTTTTCCTGCTTGGTCTTCAATTGTAAGCGAATGTTGGGTAACTCTGTGGGGGAATTCTCGTATTTATCTTACAAAAATACCATCACTGTCATTACTTCCATCGGCGCTAGATAATGGCGTAATTGTTAATAGCTTAGTTAAAATGAATAATAAAACACCGCATCAGGCTACAAGAATAGATACAAATTAAGCGTCATACACCCACCCCCTTCTGGGGAAAAATTTTGTACTTTGCTACTGGAAACCGAACCAGATCCGCAAATTTTTAACCAAAAATTACTACCACTACCACTACAGCGGAGAGAGTAATGACGGATTTATGTCATGTAATTTAACTGGTTTAAAGCTTCATCTTAAGCGCTCGTCGTTCAGTTTGAGAGACATGTCGAACTATATGTCACTAATGTAGTACCTACTAAAACAATCAACATTTCATTGTATGCCACGAGTCTTGTGCAATATCAAGGCTGTCACAGTAAAAGCTATCCCCAGCCAGATAGATCCAGTTCTCAACGTCACAACCCGCATTCCTCGCTTCGTGGGCGTACATACCTTTTTAAATATTGAACAAAATTTCCATAGTCTACATACTCCGAGATGAGTAAAATAATTAACTGTCGAATTAATATCTAAATCCGTTCTAAAAATGTAAAAAAATAAGTGGGAAAAAGAAAAATTAACATGAAAGTAATAATCAAAGGTTCACTTCAGAAAGAGCTTACTTCCTTATTCTCTCCTTGTCCCAATCTTCAGTCTTTTTTTTTTTTTTTTTTTTTTTTTTTCAGAGAATATTTTAAAAGTGCTTGATGTTAAGACAGATATTTGTTTATGAAGCAACGAGGATTAGTGTGATAATGAAAAGAATAGAAGTAGTCAAGAAAAACCTGTTGTTGTACCTTATTGTAATCCGTGGTGCTACAGTTCATGAAGGGCCAAGTAACGTCCATATGTCGTAGCAGAGGTGAACGATCATCCACCCAATACGCAGGTATCTTGTGGTTAGCATTAAAAAGCTGGTTTTCGAAACTGGATTTCGCTACCTATCGTAGTTCCCTAAATTCATCACAGTGCTATGTGGGCACCGGTCTCATACACTATCCGAAATTTCATGAGAATATTCCTTCTCCGTGAGGACTCGAACCAGCGCTCATTCCGTAATGCGAGTCCTAGCATGATGCATTAGACCACGACGCTACGGCGCCGGACTGCAGTACCGTATTAGTCACTACAAATTCCACTCGAAGTTGCTAGGAATTGAACCAGAGTTCCCTTCGTGGAAAGTTGATGTAACAGCCACTTGGCAAGATAATCGCGATGAGTTGAATAGTCAAGTGAACTGCATAGAGCAGGAGATCGATTATATGTGTTTTTTTATCTTGTCATTGTATGAAGTATAAAGAGAATGTAATGTGGCAGTACAAAACATCGCTTTCTTGATTTTTTCGGAAATACACTTTCTCACCATCCTTGACACTGAAAAAGCTCTTTGGAGCTTTCTGTCTGTCTGTATCGATTTCTTGTAACTATTCGACGGATTTGTTCTTATCCAATATCTAAGTCAGTTTATCTAGGAATGATACATCTGAAATTAAATAATGAATTTGATCTAAAATAGGTGTAAATACATATTTGCGAGATTTTCTAAGTTCCAAACCGTCAGGTCACTAGGAGAGAGGCTCTTATTGTTAAAAGATTACCGTTCCCTTATCGTATTATACCTCTTTTAGAAGTCCAAATACTCTATGTTCTTTTCTATCAGAAAATATCTCTAATTATATTATTTTCTTTATTTTTTTTTACAAGTTTTCACGCATTTTCTAATTTAATGTTTTTTTTTTAATTCCGAATACGCTGCACAAAATGTAGTTAAAAGTTAATCTAATCTAAGATTATTTAGGCCCTTAGATAAGAGCCATTCAGTTAATTTTAACGTTACTTAGTGCTATAAGATCAACTCCTTCCTCATGCTTATTCTTAGTCAGGAGGCATCAGTCTTACGTAGAGGTGTTTACAAATTAATGATTGAAACGGTTTCAAAGAATCATGAAGGTAAATTATTTAACATATGATTATAAAATTGTACATTTACATAGAAAAACCAAGTTTTTTTGACATGTTACAGGTGCTCTGCACCCATCAACTACAAACTTCGTACCACACTCTATGTATATAGCATGTCTGTTAATTTCAAGAAAGGCCGTAATGATGCGAGCCCGGAATTCTGGCAGATCAGCCAGTAATGGTGGTAAAAAAGCTGAATCATTCACAAATCCCCACACAAAAAAGTTACAAGGGGCTAAGTCGGGAGAGCGGGGAGGCCATGATAGCAGTTCGTGACAATCATTCCCGATACGACCAATCCATCGGTTTCGCAAACGAACGCAAACGCGAAACTGGCCCGTACGCGCTCTGCTGTTTCTTCACGCACACGAAGACAACCCCTCGATTTCCTTTTGTCGAAGTATATAGCATATTATTTTTTGCAAAGAAATTTCTGTTCACCCTACTTATCGTAATCCCATTTGTTTCGCGTGAGTAAACAACAGAAGATCGAATATTATATAAATTATAATTAACATTTATATCACTTTTAAATCTAAAATGTTCCTAAGGAATATATATATATATATATATATATATATATATATATATATATATATATATAGGGAATGATTACAGTGTACGTGTAATTAAGGTAGGCGCTCACTTATCGGAACAGATTCGTTGGGCGCGTGCGGATTTTTATTGTTGTATCGCTCATTTGTCTACATTTTGGAATTGGTCACCTAATAGTATAGTTATTTATCGCTGGAGTGAGCTTGTTATACACTTCCTTGTAGTGGTTTGGACTAAACCTAGAAATAAAATGAGTAGCTCAGAGGAGGAGTACCTTTGGGGTGGCCGAGACGTAGGTGGGAAGATAATATTAAAATGGATTTGAGGGAGGTGGGATATGATGGTAGAGACTGGGTTAATCTTGCTCAGGATAGGGACCAATGGCGGGCTTATGTGAGGGCGGCAATGAACCTCCGGGTTCCTTAAAAGCCAGTAACTAAGTAAGTAAGTAAGCTCAGAGGAGGATATATTTTTAATTGTGGTAGCTGTGGAAGAATAAAAAACAAAATAAACTTCGCGTCATCCTTTTCAATTACACCTTCAATATTACCGCGATTGTACGCCTTGCAACCGATATGTTGCCATGACTTCCGTTATTTTGATCTTGGCCTGTACAGAAATTCGTCTAGAATTCTCTGGCAAGGACTCTGAACGAGAGTCCGATTATGCGGGCAGAGGCCATACGGCCAAGTGGGCGATGCTCGATTTTAAAATAGTGTAAAGAATAAAAAATCCGAACGCACCGAACAAACCCATTGCAATTAGGGAGCGCCTACCATTCTGTATAAATGCTGGTAAAATTATTTTGTATAAATTCGGATAAAATTAAATACATTAAATCCTTATTAATTCGGAACAGTTGGGGCTGAAAGTTGGCCGAATTAACAGAAATAGGTAATTTCACATAATATGAAAACGAATACAATATAATAACCAGACATCGGATTCTAGGGCAAATGCCTATTTTGTTTCTTTAGGAGAAAAGTAAAAATAATTATTAATATTTGTGTTTCATGGAAATTGAAAGGTATTCAAAGAGTTTTATAGTGCCCTAAAATGCCCTAAAACGGTTATTAGAGCCTAATTTGTTAATATTCGCCTAAAAATGCCTAACTCACTGTAAAGTTTCGCATTTTACTCTTACTTTTTATAATTTATACATGCATTCACTGCGAAATTTAAGGCATTTAAAAAGTGGAAAGTTTGCTTCACACCGGCCGTGAAACCATTGATAAAAGAAACAAAATGTTTTGAATCTCACGACACTCGCAATAGATTTCACCGAATTTAACATGTTTGGAGGCATAAATGCCGACAAAGAACCAACCTTAGTTTTGAAGCAGGCAACAATCACAACATGTGCTGCTACCGATTCAGAGATATACTATACTATAAAAATGACTGTTTTCGGTCTGAAACCGATTAGCTGTACTGCCCTTCAGAGTGTCATAAAATCACAATTTTTGGAGAAAGAGTGTTTTTGAAATATTTATGCAAAGTCGTAAAACTGCGAATTAGTAGGGTAAACCGTTACAAAATATTTAAAAGAATGGCCCTCCTAGTGTTAACACTACCAGGAAATGCAACAATAAGTGGAACTTTGTATTTTTGTCCCATTGAATCTCAATAACAACGGTTCATTTGAATGCTTGTTAACAGTTGCTCTTTCCCTCACCTTATTTGTGTTGAGAAGTTTTGAGCGGTAGGACGTTTTCCTGTGAAGTTTAATGCGATAATGCCGAAAAATATAAGTGCAAAATCTACATTGATCCGGCAATCGCTAACAGAATATTCAGAATTCACTTATGATGGAGAAATAATATTTTGCAAGATTTGTAGCAAACAGGTATGTAACAGTAGTTGAAATATATAAATTCTATTAATTTTAATGAGTAGGCCTATAATATTTATACATTGACTGAGCTGTCCTGAGGTATAATTCTTTTTAAGACCACTACACTTTAACCTTTTAAATTCCGATAGTTAAAGTATTTGCAGGTCATTAAAATTTTGATTGTTCGAACCCACTAACTTTGTGATAGAAATACGGCAATACAACAATTAGGATTTTATTTTAATTCAGTTTACTTTACATTTTTAGATTTCGTAAGAAAAGAAGTGCCACCTAAAGCAGCATGTGCAAGGAGCGGCTCATAAGGCTAAAGCTCAGCAGAAAAATCAACTGCAACAAACTTTACTAACACAGCCTACTTCATCCAATCTCAGCAGCAATTTCTATGCTGATTTAACCAGAGCGTTTGTTGCTGCTAACATTCCCTGGAATGCAATTGAAAATCCGGTTTTAAGACAGTTTTTACAAAAATACTGCAAACAAAATATCCCATCTGAGTCGACCCTAAGAAAAAATTACTTAGACAGAATATACAATGAAACTTTAGCTTCCATTCGGGAGGATATAGGTGATTCTTACATATGGGTCTCTGTGGATGAAACCTCAGATCCTATGAATAGGTATATAGCAAATATGGTAGTAGGAAAACTTAGTCCTGATGGACCTTCGATTCCACACTTCGTATGTGTTAAGGAACTTTCGAAAGTGAATAGCCAAGCCATTGCTTATTTTGTAAATAAAGGCCTACAGTCTTTATACTCAGGTAATATAGACGATTCTAAAGTTCTGTTGTTTTGTACTGATGCTGCCTCATACATGGTTGCTGCAGCTCCACTTCTTAAAACATTTTATCCTAACCTCACGCATGTAACCTGTCTAGCACATGGCCTTCACAGGGTTTCTGAAACAATCCGGAATGAATTTCCTCTTGTCAATTCGTTTCTTTCTAACACAAAAAAATGTTTTTGTAAAACCCCATCCAGGATTTCAATATTCAGAGAGAACTTTCCAGATATCCCACTCCCACCTCAGCCGGTTGTTACACGATGGGGAACCTGGATTCAGTCAGTGGTGTATTATTCTAAGTATTTTAAAGAAGTGGTCACAGTTATTGATAAATTACCTGAAAATGATAGTGCAGCGTGTGTGAAAGCAGTGAAAGATTGTCTGAATGACTCAGGAGTGAAAAACGATATTGCCTACATAACATCAAACTTTTCTTTCATACCTGCAAGCATTGAACAATTAGAACGTGAAAAACAATCTCTTTGTAGCCAAATAGCAATAGTAAAGGAAGCTCAAGTGAACATACATTCTGCTTTGGGCGAAACTGGGAAAAAAGTTAAAAATAAGTGGGACAACGTATTAAATAAGAATGTAGGATTTTCATTGTTGGAAAAAGTATCAAGAGTGATATCGGGGGAAAGTGTAAATGTTCCAGTAAGTATTGATGTTTCTATTGTACCTAATTTAAAATTTGCGCCTCTCACATCAGTTTCGGTTGAAAGAAGTTTTTCTGCTCTCAAAATGATTCTCAGTGACAAAAGGCAAAGGTTAACTGTGGAGAATTTAGAAAAAATTGTGGTGGTGTACTGTGCAGATAATTATAATAAAGTCTGAGCATGGAACTGAATTTCAATAACTTAAAATGAGTAATCTTGATATCAATAATCATTATTTCATTAGTTTCAATATATTAAATTTGTGCAGCTCTGTTTATAAATATAATATAGTATTCTTTTTTAATGTTTAAACATACTTTTTTGTGCGTATTTTAGTGTATAACTAAAAATTTCAGTGAAAGAAATAAGTATGATACCTTGATGTGCCTAAAATGCCTATTTTCATTAAAATAGAGCCTAATTTTACAAATTTTGAGCTTATTTTAGGCGCCTAAAACTGCAATTTTTAGTGACTAAAAATCCTATGTCTAATAATAACACAGTAAAGCACAATACTTGTCTATTTGTGCTCTGGTGGTCTGGTAAAGAAAACATTAAAAAAAAAACAGCTTAAAGGATAGGATAACCTTCTTAGCAATTCACTCCAATCATACTGACTTAAACTATCACTGACTACATTGTTACTTCTTCCTTTATACATCATCCTGATAGCGCTAATTGTCTCATAATAATCTCTTTCTATTATCTAACATTATTTGAAATATATAAAAATTCTGTGTATTTTAGCTTAATTCTGCTACACAGTTTGTATATCATTGTTTAATTAATAGTTTATAGTATTTTGCTGTTTAATTCATAAATAACTCTTGCATACATGTAACTCTTATCTAAATCAAATTGTAGAATTCTTTGTAGCTTGTAAGTACATACATACTGTATGTATGTATACTTTTTGCTGGTTGAGTGGAAGAGAAGGTCTTACGGCCTTAACTCTACCAGCTAAAATAAATTATTATTATTATTATTATTATTATTATTATTATTATTATTATTATTATTATTATTATTATTATTATTATTATAAAAAAGAAGGCCTGATGGCCTCAACTCCGCCAGAATAAATAAATAAATAAAAATAATACTTTCGTTAATGATGTCACAAGTATACATAGTTTTTTTTAATCTGGTTTTAAAACTATATTTTCTTTTGTGATGTGTCCTTCATCTCTTCACTGTGAGTAATAGTACCTAGGTAATCTGCAGAAATTGCCTTATCATTTTGTAGAATGCAATCAATCGCATTTTTCAGTTCCTATAAATGTGAATTACAGTATGTTGAAAATAAATCTCGCCTCCCTTGAGTATAATAATTTGTTTTAGAATTTGCTGCATAAAATTGTATTTCTTCAGAACATGTGTTCAGGTTTAAAACTGGGTCTGGGAGTATCGTCTACGTGTCTCATTTTATTGCATGCACACAGTATTTTGTTTTGTACTGTGCAAGACACGATATTCCCCTACCCTCTAGGAATCGAACCCTTGACATGCGAATTCAAGGCTGACGTGTTGCCACGCCGTGTGATTAGTTTGGTGTCGCCTGAGGTAAGCATAATTAGAATCTATTGTTAGGCTACCCTCGATAGCTTAGGCTTCCCATTGCTGGTGCCCGGAGATAGGCCGGTTTCGAACTCCTGTCTTTGTGCGACCAGTTCCGGAATAGTGAGCAACAGGGAGAGAAAATTTAATTAACTTTGAAGTGTACTTTATGCAGTACATGTCCTTTGCAGAATCGAATAGTTTACCAGTTAATGACCATTTCAGCCCTAGTTGGATGCGTTAACGTAGCTAGAGTTCTGCGACATTACTGTAATGCTCATTTTATTCGGTGATTTAGGGATTTGGACGGATGGGAATGATTTAACGTTTCTAGGGGAACTATTGGAACCGTAACGTAATTTTATTGACTTCTCTAACTTAACACTGCTAGTGTTCACTGTCATTTCATACGGAATTGTTTTAAACATGTGCTGTTGGTGACTGCGATGTACGCAACGACTGAAACACGTAGTTGTAACGTTACTCGGAGTCCAGGGCGTAAGTTTGAATCAATCATCGGGCATGAATATTTGCTCATTGTCAATATAATGTATTTGATTTGGTTGTTGATCCCGTGTCAGGGAAGTTTGTAATGTATTTAACGCCAGGTCGGAAGGGGAGACAAATGCCAACTTTCGGTAAATACAACAAGGTATAGAAAAACTGGAAATGTTCACCTAGATTTCGCGCACAGAAAAAGTACGATTATTTAGTCGTGACAATCGCCGACAGTGTGCGCCTGGGTCAGGCGAGTCCATTAAGTTACGCCAAGGAGTGTTCGGATTAGTCATTCGCTTGCATTCAGAGCGGTCGGATGTCACACGTGAGGTATAGCGGTGTGTTTTTCCAGTACAATTAAGCTGTACTGCATTTCTTTACTGACCGCTCGCTCTTATCTCTACTCCTTAGCTCTCCCCACTACCCCTGTTACTTCCCTCTTTCGCGTCGCCGAGCTGTCAGGACTAAATAATCGGTCTGTATATATCTACGGTCTTACTAATAAACCGTGTATAGTTTTTATATGAGACTTATGCAGAGTTGGGACAGAAAACGTTACTAATAAATGATGCATAAGCGATGTCTGTAACTATACATGGGAATTGCTTTGCAGTAGTTATATACATGAAACTCGTTGTTTAAGTGTTGTATGTAGAGAAAAAAATGGCCGCCCCTCTAACAGCTGTTCGTATTGATTGTCATTTTATGATAGTTGCCCTGTAACCTCAGAAGAACAAACCAAAGAGCACAGAAGAGTTAGAATAATATTGATGTAGCGTTTTCTTTGACCAAAATATAGCGTAGTAATCGACCAGGCCCAATTATACCATCGATACTTAGCGCGGCATTGTAGCGCTCACTAGTCTATCGGATGCAGTAGAGAACCTGAATTGTTTTTCTATTAGCTTTCGTAATGACAAAACTATGACGTAGCTATGTAACAGGTAGTTGTACTGTTACAGACAACGTATTTAGCGATTATTAGTAAGGAATTTACACCCGTTTTTATAAACGAGCTATTCATTGTATAAGACAGTTAAACGTGTGTATAAGAGTTTTTATTAACAAAACCGCTAGGATATTTCTGCTATTTCTGTTCATCCACACAAGAATGAAGTTTAGAGTTCTTTTATTTTTGTTGTTGAAAATATTTGTCTTTGTGTACTTTACATATGGAATTGGGTGAAACCGAAGATCGAAAATTCTTCATTGTAGGTATACGATCTCTATGAAGATCCTTCAACCAATACTGATAATGAAATAGTGAGACTTTCTCGTTATGATGTCATGTCATACTGTATTTATAACCTTTTATGGGATATAGACTATATCTCCTTTTCCCTGGTGGTATTGGGAAATTTACTTGACTGGATTCGTAGCTGTGTGAAGAGAATCTTGAAGGATAATCAAATTTTATTTAAAATATGTTTTGTTTGTGATCTGAATGTGAATACAAACACGTGGTATTTTTGTCTCTATTGTATTGAAATAATAGACATAATTCCGTTCCGTTCTATCGTTCTTGAAGTTTGATACATTTCCATCTAGTCTAGGCATTTCTATTGTTGATTGCTACAAGAAATGTCCGCCGTGAATACTAGGTAATTTGTCTTGTAGGAGGATAGGATGCAATAGTTCAGTTACTTTATGTACCAATAATTAATAATTAGTAAATTATGGCGAGGAAATGGGAGTGCCTGGAGAAAGTCTTCCACAACATCATATGTGTACAAAAATTCTGTTTTCACTCGTTGGAGATTGATTCTGAGTTCGGGTATCTGTTGAAATTTCAACCGATCGGAACCATCTGTCGTTGCAGTTTATATTGTCACTTTTGTATTGTCGCTGATGATTCGCAGTGTTTCCATAAATGAACGAGGAACACCACAATCTATTAATAGGCTCAGAAATAATCAACATAATTTTGTCAGCATCAAAAGTACACTCAATAAATTTTCGTTTACGCAATGCCACTACTATAATTGCACATTCAATTAAATGCCCATGTTTTTAAACTTAAGTGTGTTTAAAATGAAAATGAATATTTCCGTTATTCCATTTCTATCTTTCATCTGTAGTTAGAGTAGAGAACACTAGAAGTCTGTGGTCATGTTTGTAAATAAATATTTTCATATGGTAAAATATAAGTAAATGTTGTTCAATATTATTGTACACGTACTTATCTTTATTTTTTAAATTATTTATTTATTATTCTATTCACAAAAATAGTCTTACTAATATCATTAATCCTGTGATTGAGGTTTTGGCTGATATTATGTACATCTATTATCAGGCAGTACATTTCACTTGATATGTGTCAGAGGAAGAGCAATTATTGTTTGTATGCATCTGAAGTTTAACTACTGTATATGTAGCTAGTCTATGATGTATGCAATGGAGGGGAAAAGGATATGGCCACCCTACCCCATTATCTCCTGGTTTAGCTGCCTTCTTGGTATCACTTGTGAGGTTCAGAACTGTCTTCAGACAGTTGACTAAACAACAAACAACAATATCACATTTCGCGCTCGTGAATTCAGAGAATAAATGGAGAAAATCTTGTGATATATTATTATACCTATTCCAATTTAATTGTTACTCGTATTATTAATAATATCTTTCTTCGTTGATTTTATGACCTCCTGTGTGACAGTACACAATGCAATTTTTCAGGAGGTAGAAAATATTAATTAAAAGTCAGTAGACCTACATAAGGATATGAAGTAATTCGGTAGGAAACGTTGGTGTATATGATGGACATAAATGACATCATCGAGGATCAGTGCAGGCCTGTTGATATTTAATTAATTTTTTTCTTTTTCGTGAAAAATTATTTTCTGTACTGTCACGTAGGATGTTTCAGAAGATAATGACGGTTTGCTTTGATTTGTGCTTGTTACATATATTGAAATATTACTTTTGGCCATCGTTCGGTAAATTCAGAATAATAATAATAATAATAATAATAATAATAATAATAGTAATAATAATATAATAATAATGATAATAAAATCAGCTTTGAAATCCCATATTGGGCAATGGCCCCTCCAATGGAGGATAGGTCTTAGTTTTCCCACTTCTGAGCTAGGGATGTGAGATTTTTGTATCTATAATTGTTTTAGTCACTTTAGTTTTGCATTTTGCTCGTGTTTACACCAGGTATTTTAGAATTAGTCCTTAGGATGCTTTTAGGTTTTCACTCTTCCCATACACTTCTCTCACTGTTTTTTTTAATATACAGGTAATGCTAACAATTACACATCAACTTAAGCCTATTTCATTTTCTCTGCTTTCTCTTTACAATTTAGTTCGACTCAGTTCTTGTTCAGAATAGTTGGATATAAATAAACTCGGTAGATCTCTTACAGAACTTGGAATGCCTTGCTCACACACGTGCTCTCGAAACTGCAAGTGAAATGTCGAATCCTAGAATTTGTAGGCAATAAATCGGTTATGAAAGGATTCTGTATTGCCCTGCAAATGGAGCCGACCGACTGCTGCTACAGCTTTTTTTTTTTTTTTTTTTTTTTTTTTGTGCTCTCTCCCCTCGTCTAGTGCGCGATCTATAAAGATTGTTGAGCCCTGTGCGTGGAAGCCACCCCTTCGCAGGGGGTGGCTTGCAAGGTGGTGCACAGTGGTTGTGGATTTAATCCCCTGCGGTTTTAGTTTCGCTTGGCATTACCCTCCCCCTCCCCTGTGTTATATGAAGACATTGTGGAAATTATGAGATGACACGTGCGTATCGGAGTTGTCAAGGTTGTTATCGGATAAGGAATTTTTTCCAGTTTTATATCTCTTTATCCGTTAATTTCCAGCTTATCGGTACGGTGGACTTAATCTTACCTTCATTACTAATATTGGGCCAGTAGATCATAATGTTCTTGACTCGTAACTTGAATTTTTTTTTTACTTTCCCCATATTTTATAGTATAATAACAACATTGTGATTTGTCCATCACTTTTTTATTATTATCACTCATCTTTTCGTCCTCTTCGTCTGTATTTGCTAAGAGTGGTCTTCTCCGAGTCTCTCTCTTCTTCAGGGTGTGCAGAAAATCTATTATATTGATGTCTTTTAAGAATAATGTTACCACTTCTATTGTTGATATAAATAGTATTATTTATTTCATTTGTATTTCGTTTATTTACTCTGGATTTCCCCACACTGCCGTTCTGTGCCATGCCTGCTAAAGGGCAAGTTTTGTGGAAGCGATACTTTTAGGGATACGTGGGGGGGGGGGAACATAATATGATGGTATATGGACATGAGTGATGAATCTTAATTACGATTGGAAAAAAAAATGGTTCGTTACGAAGAATAGCAACAGAATTAGAGGTGTTTCTTAAAATAAATATTGTGAATTTAAGTAACATTTATGACAATTTCTTCGAAGTAGTATTGTGTGTATAACATTTTATATACATTTAAATGTTTTTTTTTTTTTTTTTTTTTTCACCATGAATGAACTAAAAGAAACCCTAGATAAAAATGGTTCCCCAATTTGTGTGTGTTTTGTTAACTACATTTAGAGAAATCAAGTAAAGTTTCAGAATTATTTACGTCGGCAGCAAATTGACAAGTTCTTTTTCTTTTTTGTTTCACATGGAGCACATAATGTCCTTTAATACTGCATATTCTACAGGTAATTTTGCGTATTATATACTTCCATAGCACTCGATTCAGGATAGAAAAGAGGTTAAAAACAAAGGATTAGCTGCCTCTGCGAACTATAAGGCACAAAACACCGCTTCCAAAAATAGCTTAAAATGCTGGACTCTTGGAACAGACATGATTGACGTGGCTTTCCGTAATTCTTCACCTTTCATCAGCTAACCTGTAGACCAAACATAAACATTCTCAGTCTTCGACGTTCTGTTATATATAATAGACCTATTATAGAGCGTTCGGAGTTCAGAAAATACCACTGTGTATATAGGAGTTTTCTTAACGGACATCCTTCTCTTTGTAATACTGTACAACTAAAATAAATTATTTGCGTATTTTCTAACGTAGGCACTATAAAATAACAGAAGTAAATCCATTCCATTTATTCGGTTATTGGAATTAGACCTACAGATAGTATTCATAGACATTCTTAGCGCGGGCTTCCGGTGGATGATCAGCGAACTAACGTTTTTCGTATTCATAAACCAGTGTTAACGATATGATATGAATCCTGTACAAATAACCAGTCGATAGCCGGGGCTAGTTTAGCACGCTTGTAACGCAGGCTAGCGAAATGTCTATGAATTATAAAACGTTTATACGTATTCGAGGCATTGCTTAGTTACTGTATTTAGATTTGCTCGTGTTATTTTATATAGGACGTTAGGAAATACGTAAATAACTTACTTTAGTTACATTACGATGTCTAATGTCTACATTATGTCTACCAAGAAGTCGTCTATATACCCAGTGGTATTTTCTAAACGCCGAACACTCTGAACTCTACAGGCAATTTGATGATACAAGTGCTCAACGAGAACATAACACACACTGATCTAGTTACATGTCCACACCTGTGGAGTAACGGTTAGAGCGTCTAGCCGTGAAACCAGGTGGCCCGGGTTCGATTCCCGGTCGGGGCAAGTTGCCTGGTTGAGGTTTTTTCCGGGGTTTTCCCTCAACCCAATATGAGCAAATGCTGGGTAACTTTCGGTGTTGGACTCCGGACTCGTTTCACCGGCATTATCACCTTCATCTCATTCAGACGCTAAATAACCTAAGCTGTTGATAAAGCGTCGTAAAATAACCTAATAAAATAAATCTAGTTACATTATGATTTCACTAGCTACTATATAGAAAGAGTATTAAAGTACTACTATTATAATTTAACATTTTAAGGGGGTTCATTAGTTTACGCCATATTCCTGTAATGTTAAATTACAACCTATTTTCTCAACTTCTATCAAACATAGATAGATAGTGCAGTTTGTATCACATATTATACCGTACTCATTGTCCTAAATTCTAATATTAGGTTTCCTCTTATACCCAATACAGAGGGCTAAGGCCTAATAATCGACCGCTGGCCTCACGGCCACATGCCTCATCCAACAAGTATGAGTAACGTGTGGTTAGCGCGATGTCCTCCTCCTCCAGCTGGCTTGCGGAACGAAATTACAGGATTTCTCTACCTACTACAGCTCCTCAAATTCTTTACGACGGTGTTTGGACACCTGTCCAAACGCTGGTCGAAATTCCATGAGAAAATGTCTTCTCTCATAAAGACTCGAACCAGTGCTCCGTAACGCTAGTGCAAGGCATGTTGCCTATGACCACGTCGCTACGGGGTGGAACATGAAAAATAATAATTTGAAGGTTCCTTGACACAGCAGATGCTGATAGATATGAGTCGTGAAATGAAGCTAATTTAACATTACAGGCAGGAATAGGGCGACCGAACTCTTGTTAGTTTTTTGGAATCTATTTTATGTATATTACAGTTTTTATTGGCATATAGGATTAAATCACTTTTACTGTATACCGTGTATCCCTGTGCAAACTTTAGAGGAGGGTTCTGCTTCAAGTGGAAGTCACTTTTATAAGTTCTATGCCCCGCGTCTTTCTTCCCTGTTCTCTTTCTCTAAGGGAGGGGGAGTTGTCATGAGTGGTCTAGCGGTTACCATGCTAGCCATTGGGTGGTATGATTGGTATGATTCAAGCAAGGTTCATAACTAAGTTCGGTCGAACAACGTATTTTAAAGGGCGATATAATCCATAGCATAGCTTCTCCGGAATGGAAGTAAAGTTCTGAGTCTCGTGTCATAGATTTGCAGCACGTAAAAGAATCCGTTTGTGATAGAGGACACGGGGTAAAATTTGTCAGTAATTTCTCGGAAACGTTTTGATGCTGAAAATCCTTCGAAATTGAATGCGTTCTTAAGTAATATACCTCTATTATTACAAACACTTTTTCAACCTGCCACCTTGTGGTTTATATATCGCATGCTCATTAGAGGCAGCTTGGACGTGCTTTGTTGGCAGTGTCGATCAGCTCTATCGCCCTGGCAACGGTGGCCGATTTCCTAGAACTGTTTTGAAACAAAGTCTATTTTCTAGTTTTCCATATATTGGGCGAGCCAGTAATCAGAGGGGCCGTTAGTGGGGTGAGCACAGCCGTATTGCCGAAGTGTGTCGTGTATCTATCCGGTTGTCCGGTGGGCGATGCCCGAGGCTGCAGCAGCAGGTGGATATGGCGGGAAATAGCTCTCGCTCTGGCTGCTGGCAGCGTGGGCTTATTGTATTAGAATGGGCTTTATTTTTAGGGCGGGCGCTGCTCATACAGTCAAGGCCAAGGACTGCAACTTGTCTGCCTATACAGCAAGTTCAGTTATTACTTCACACATTGGTAGGGGATGCAGAGGAATGGGAGGGAGGAATGAAGGAATGTTAGTAGGGTAATAATAGGGTAGAGGATTAAAATTCTTCGGCGGTCTATTCATCGCCGAGTCAACAACCTTTGCTGGAGAATATATTACTTAAAACAAAATACTGTAGCCTACATCTTTAATTTCAGTTAATATTGGAGATAAATTATCGGAAAGGAGAGGAATAATATCGTAGTTCGGCAGTTTTTGGGCTTTCACCTCAGTTCATTTATATGCATAATGAGAATATTTAAGAAATAGCTAAAAGGACGTAATGGAAGTCTACAGAATAATATAAATTTGCTAAATTAAAATACAAAAACCTTCCTCTAGAATAGGCTCTTAACAGAATCCATGAAACCGTACTTGAACTATCATTCACAAGGGAGATCTATGGTTCATCCGTTGGACAGGTAAAATAAAAATACCATTCTTACAGTAGAACTACTATTTAATGAGTTCATGTCGAAACCGCCCCCTGAAACTGCGCATATGGATCTGCGCAGCAGATAGACAAATATAAAAAGTCTGCTCATGCTAACTGCAAAGTAAAATTAAAGCTTGAAAAAAGCGTATCTGTAAAATTACATTTCCTCGGCCTTATTTAGAAAATGTTTAATCAACTCACATAGAGCTCATTTGTGGACGACCTACTTCGCATGTCACGTGACAGGGAATTTATTCAAGGAGGTAGATAAATAATTTAAGTAGTTGACTCTCTAGAAGTGCTTGCCATTGTCAATGCAACGTTTGAAGAACGATTTTACACTCTTACAGCTGTACGGGCAGCTGTAGCGTATATACACGTATATTTGTCCTTTTTTTTTTTTTAAGAGATTTTACTTTGCGCGAAGGGTGAGAGGAGGTTTCGACATGACCTCATTAACAATTCCCGTATGGTTGTAAGAAGCTGGTGAGTGAAATGTTGAAAGGGAAGGGAAGATAAAAATCACGAACAGAGTAAACATCCAGTACTGTTGTCGGGTCCACTAAGATGTATGCCATTGGAACCAGTACAGAAGCCAATAAAACAAAAACATTTGTAACAGTCAGAGCAATAGTTGGAAAAACAAAACTTGACAAAATTCCAAATAACGTTTCAAGGAAGATGTACTTATAAATTAAAACATTACGAAATGAGCGAAAAGAAGAGAATAAAAATGGGGTAATTTCATTGTTAGAATAAATTACGAGACCCAGGAATAAGTTTGAAAACTGAATGTAATAATTACCATGCACTTCATAACTCATAAAAATTTTTTTTACACAAATCTTGCTGGTAAAATGACTAAGCAGAGAGGGAAAGAAGAAAACGATTTGCGATTGCTTATTATTGTTACCGTATCCACACTTCCGTTATTAATACTGTGGCTTACATAACGGGTAAGGAGCATCTCTAGCGCTTTCAGAAGCCGTGAGTTCGAATTCTTTTTAGATAATAAATGTAAGTCCGTTTTCAGTTTGTTTCATGTCATGTGTAAAAATGCAATGTTATGCGGACACCAAGCCACAGGAAGCCTAATAATTATGTTCGTCTAGTTTTAAGTGGGGAAAAAAATCAACGCCCACCCCTGACTGTAGATCTCAGAAAGAAGACAAATTTTTATTGCGATTTAGTATTGTTTTATACAATAATTAATTCATGTTTATTTTAAATTATAGCTAATTCAGGCTTATCACATAGCATATAATTCGTGTTTAATCGATTCATTCATTAATCTGAGAGAATGAAATAGAAAATAAGCCCAATTGTAACCCAGCTGACAGTTTCGCATCAATAGGGAATCTGTATTCGATGCATGGAATATACTGTGATATTTGTGGTCAACAAAGCGACTATGTAGCAGATATCAGGTTATTTCGTTGTCATGTCATTCTCATCCTACTCTCGTGCTCCTGTAGTTGAAAAGAAAAATGAAATAAAGAATTATGATTGCGGCCGGAAAGCTATACAGGGATTTTTTCCGATCTCTGATTACGAATTTGAATGATATCATATGCGTCAGGAGTCACACGACAGCTGAACTGAGGCGCGAGGTGACAGACCAGTAGTGAGTGATTTCATAATCAGAGTGCACGGTGTATCACAGTAGCAATGCCCAAGAAAATCGAGCCTTTTTGGGAGGGGTACATAACAACTCTTTCCGATGCCAAGTACAGTTACGTGAAAAGCATAGGAGTCTCCAAAAAACGTTTCGTTATTTCCAAGAAAGGCATCTTGTGTGTAGGCTACCTAATAAGACTGGCAAAGCTCGGATGGGATTAATTCCAGTGTGGAAAAAGCAAGCAAATTCACCCCCGTCGCAAGTCGCCGCACCCCACGAGATGATACAAATTAATTCCATTCGAGATTTACCGATCTTAAGTAGACAGAAGATGCCTTTCTTGGAAATAACGAAACCTCGTTTATTGCAGGCTTCTTTTATTTTCACTTAACTGTACTTGGCATCGGAAAGGGTTGTTATGTACCCTCCCAAAAAGACTCGATTTTCTTGGGAATTTCTGCTGTGAGTCGCCGTGCACTATAATTATGAGATCACTCACTACTGGTCTGTCACCTCGCGACACAGTTCAGCTGTCGTGTGACTCTTGATGCACATGATATCATTCAAATTCGTTATCAGAGATCAGAAACAACCCTGTATTCAGTTCAGTTTTATTGTTCTCTGATTTAATACCAGGTTTATCTAGTGTATATCACTGAGATTCTTTAACAGCCTGGTATTATCACAATTTTGAGGTTTTAGAATCCGACGTGTTTCTGTAATTGCTTATCGACATGCAGCATTCCTAACACATGGGCACATGTAGGCTTTTTGTACATCCTTTATGAAACGAGTTTTCGTGCGGATTGCTGCCCAGTTAAACCAGCTTCACCATTCGCCGCACCACGCATTCCTTTCAATCTATCAGATTTCTGTACAATTTCTCTCGTGATGTTTTGCTATACCTCACAGATCTACGTGAGTCGTCATGTCCTCGTCAGGAAAGAACAACCAGGAGGGCTCAGATGCCTTTTATGCACATCTATGAATATTCTAGTATCACCACTACCATATACCAGTGTTTGAACAAAGTTCCAAGAGCCCCCACCATGGCGGACGATCGATTGAACGTCACGCAAACACAAGTGGTGCCCTATTTTTCGAAATTGATATGATAATAAATGGAGAACTGTGAAGTGTTGGTGAAATGACGATGGGAAAAACGGGAGAACTCTTAGGAAAAACTTCACAACCATCACTTTGTCCACAAATACAACTTCGCCTTCTCCAAGATCTTATCTCTGATTCTCAGTCGTAGGCCAGCGCTTTGCTAATTTAGTTATACTGCGGATGAATGTATGGTGTGTATTTCTCTGTATCTCTTTGTCAATGGTTTTCAGAATCAAACAAGAAATTACTAAGTCCATATTTATTTTATCTTACACTATACGGCGCCGGTCTCCACTCGAGTAGTCTCAGACTATATGCTTTGTGACGTGACAGATCAGTTCTCTAGTTTTCATTAAGGAGGCGCCTCGAAGCTCGATGCACCGAGCCAGCGAGGTCAATTTTATGGAGATCGAGCAGTGGAATGCATTATGACTTACAAGCAATTTTGTAATTGCGTTAGTTCTCTGAAACTCGTTAATGCTAATTCGGTAATATACAGTAGTATGTAAGCGTACAATTTTACTTTCGTGTTTCTTATTACATTTGAAATAGTCCGTTCTAAGTGTCCTTATTTCATTAACCAAGTAAATTAAAGCCGTACAGATATATTGATATCTCACAGTCCTTGATTTCATTGGCACATTAGAACTAGGGCTGGAGCCAGAACCGGATATTTTATAAAAAAATCTTAGGATTAATTCCCTAATTATCTACTATTCTATCTTTCCTCAAATATTATTATTATTATTATTATTATTATTATTATTATTATTATTATTATTATATTTTACTTTCCAAGGATTCACAAAATCTTTTCAATTTTTCAACCTTCTCCATGATTGAAGAAAACTCATTGAACACTTTTGTTATGAATGACTCAACATCAAATAACAACAGCAAGTCCATTCTTCGCAATGTTGAGAAGTATGTGCATGTGACAATAACCGGCAATCAGATGTGGGGCCTCAAACATTTTCTTCATTATTTCACCAATACTGACTGGCTTTTCCCATAATTAACAGAGCATTTATCCGCACAAAAAACGACCACTTGCGATCCCGTGAGACCAGCATTAACGATGGATTCGTTGAGTCTATTGACTATCTCTCTTGAAGTTTCACCAGCGCCTTCATAAATATCCAAAATGGTTGATGTAGTTCCCATTTCAGCATTAGAGTTGAAAATAGCAACCAGGAATAACTTGACATTTCGTTTTATTCTATGCATCACATGCTACTGAAATAGGAGTGATACCGACATTATTTAGAACTTAATTGAAGCGACTGTCCAGAATATTTTCATCCAATGCTTCAGTTTTAGTATATCCACCATGAATTTTGAGTGATAATTTAGGATCTTGAAGTAGATACTGAGAAAGTGAATTACGAATTTCTGAAATCTTGAAAGAGACAACTGTTATGATTATGTATTTCGTGGTACGTATCAATTCTGTTAAAGACACTTTTTTTTTCTTTGATTGCAGATGGCACAAGATATTTTAATAATGTAGAGTTTCTTGATGCAGCTTCAAATGGAGAATTGTACAGAGTTCCTTACAATATAAAAACTTGATAACCGTATACATTATTACAGTTTGCTTTACATTAATTTTACAATCTGCGTACACTTGCTCGACAACTGCATCAACATTTCCTTCACGCAATCTTTCCAGTGTTCTGTGCTGCGAGAGGGAAATCGCACTCCTGTGAAGATAGCTAGTCGGAAATCACTGATCAAACACTTCACAGAAAACATTGACAATGGACAAATTACTCATGCCGTGGGCGGAGTTCGAACCTGTAATAGTCACAGCGTCAAAGCTGCACCTTGACCGTTGCATGCATCATGCATGCCTATGGTAATAGAATACTAAACAAATTTAAGGCTTGAAATTACGAAAGTTAATGACGTAGGGACTCGGAATTTATTCATGAAGGAGTGATATAAAGGTTTTTGAACCTGAAGAGTGAGATGAAAATGAATCGTTATCTTTCTGAGTAACACATCTGCTTTAAATGAAGCGGCGCATGAAGGTAGATAACGTTGTGCAAGCAGCAGTGAAGGGAAAAGCGAATATTTGTACTTTGCGTACAAAGGTATACATTAAGGACATTAAATGCGTGAATGATTCAGGAATAAAGAAGGGAGTGTTTCCGCAATGGGGGAGAAGGAATACAGGAATGTTTCTCGTCGGTTTGAAACTGTAGTCAGAGCAAGTCTTGTGATGACTCGGTGCTTTCTATTCAGAATATTGGTGTGAATTCTTGTTAACATATAAATGCAATAAATTGATGACTAAGCTCTGCGTTCCTGGTTATTGACATTGCATTGTTACCGGAATATGCAGCAGTTGCGTTCCTGAAAATAAATTGCACAATATAAATCTGCAACGATTTGTTACTTGGTAAAATGTAGTATTTATTTATTTATTTATTTAACCTGGTAGAGATAAGGCCGTCAGGTCTTCTCTGCCCCTCTACCAGGGGATTACAACTATAATATGAACAATAAAATTACAATTAAAATTAAATTTACAATTACAATTACAATAAAAATTAAAGTACGACAAGATTACCTGATTAATGAAAGCTAGACATTTTATCATAGAAGTTAAGAACAAAGAATATTTTTGTATTTACTGAATTACAAATTAAATCTAGAATAACAAAATTCTATAGTGATGAAATTACCGGATATTGAAATATTTTGTGGTAGATTAAGATAACTATTTACAAGAAACTATGTCTGAACGAGTCTCAGTTACTGACCAAGTGCCTAATAAGTTTGCGTTTGAATTCAATTTTATTTCGACAGTCCCTGATGCTAGCAGGTAACGAATTCCAGAGTCTTGGCAGGGCTATTGTGAAAGAGGATGAGTATGAGGAGGTGCGA
Organism: Periplaneta americana; assembly: GCF_040183065.1. NCBI lineage: Eukaryota > Metazoa > Arthropoda > Insecta > Blattodea > Blattidae > Periplaneta > Periplaneta americana. The sequence goes on from NC_091122.1 coordinate 122,977,029, forward strand.
TGGGATGGTATTGTTAGTATTGTTTCATGTTCAGATTGTGGTGGGAAGAAAGGTAAGTGAAGCGAGACGACAGGTACGAAGGAATAGAAGAGTTCAAGATTCCGAAGAGAAGGAGAAGTGAATGTAAATTTCTTTTCTTACCTAGTTTAATCCAACCTATTGTTTCCAGGGATGGGGTAATATGATCATATTTACGAACATTGCTTACAAAACGTACACACAAATTATGAGCACGTTGAAGTTTCGTTTTGTTGTCGCTGGAAAGGTCAGTCAGTAAAATGTCAGCATAGTCAAAATAGGGAAATACAAGCGTCTGCACAAGGGACTTTTTTAAGCAAGAGGGAAGATGAACATTTATTCTTTTTAGCACATGGATAATAGAATATACTTTTCTGCAGGTTTCTGTGATTTGCATGTCCCAGTTGAGATTATTATCCATGTGAATGCCAAGATTTTTTTACCGAAGAACTGGAAGGGATATGCACTGTACTTACTTTAACGGGGGAAATGTCGAGGTTCTTTACAGCGTCGGTTTCCTGTTTGTGTCCTAATATAATTGCTTGTGTCTTTCCAGGATTGATATTAAGATGGAATTTCTTTGTCCATGTCACAATCGAGCCAATGTCTTCGTTCAATTTATCTATAGCGTCATTTACTCGGTCTAAGCGGGAAGAGATGTAGCATTGAAGGTCGTCAGTATACATGTGATGGTTACAATGCCTTACAAGAGATGTAATATCATTGACACATATTGTGAACAACAGTGGTCCAAGTACCGACCCCTGTGGTATACCTGATGTTATGTTAAGCCAGGAAGAGCTTCGATTCCCGGATACAACACATTGTTGTCTTTCCCGTAAGTAGGATGTCACGTGATCACGTGGAAAGATATTGATATATGCTATTTTTCAGCCATGTTGTTGGGTCCTGGCGCTATGTATTGGGTTCTTTTCCTGCGGTATGATGCACTTAACACAGGTGTAAGGCGTTCAGCGAGGTGCTAGGATTTTGTGTATTTTCATCGTGTCATAGGTATATTATATCCAAGAGAAGTGATGACACTCTACCTGTTGGATGCTGGATAATAATTCTTGGTAACGATAGGTTGCTTCATTTTGCCTGCCCTCTCTAGTGATGGAATCTGAAATGTTGAATGTATCTATATCTGTGACACTGTGCATATACCTAAAAACCCGTATCGGGATATCGAATTCTTCATAATTAATTCAGCCGTTATTATTTTTGTTATTTTGTCTGTATCATAGCCTATTTCTCTTGGTGCTCCACTGCCTCGAGTGGCTCATAGTTGGCAAATTCAGTAATCCCGGAGTTTATTTCTAAGAAGGAAGATTTGAGTTTGTACGTCTGTCCTTGCGTTTATGTATTAAGCAACGACTGCTTGACCAGGGAGTACGTTCGTCGTGAATGTCTAACGTTGATAGGCCTACATGAATTCTCAAAATAATGAGTACGAGCGGGGCCAAAGGGATTATCTTTGAATATTATTTTTTTAACTTGAGCCCTTTATACTGGGGGGGGGGGGGTCAAATGGATAAAACGTTACGCTCTGACGTCACTTGCTTAGCAACGGATCAGACTCTTGCATTGATATGTTTGCTAGAGGGATAGGCCTATACTTATTTTCTTGCCTGAATTATTCTTTATTTCTCTTATATAAATCCCACAAGGGTAGCTGCCCTTCAGTAAGGGTTGCCAAAAGATACAGCATACTAAACAAATAAAAATAAATAAACATTTGTGTTATCAGTATTAATGATTATTATTTTCAAATGGAAGCTACCCTTGGGAAAGTACTTTTATTCAATAATTATATTAGTAATCAGATAGAATATAAAGAAATTTAGATGTACAGGTGATTACGTAAAATCTGAACAGAATATTACGTCTATTATAGACACACATTAACGGCTGTTCATCAAACTAATTCAGAATAAACTTAATAATTGGATTTTAATACTAGTATAGTTATATGTAATACATTCAATAAAGAAATGAAGGAAATAATTAATAATAATATTGTACTTTTAACGACACTAGTATTAATTCAATTACTAGATTATTTAGCAACGGAATTATGCTATTTCGCGATATGATGCCGCGGATTCGCTATAGATTACCAGACATTTTTTGGGGAAAACCTCGGAAAAAACTCAACCAGGTAATCAGCCAAACGGGACTTGAAGAGATAATCTTTATATTATTGGCATGATAATAATTTAAGTTACTTGGTTGTGGGAATATGTGGTTTGTTTTAATATAGGCCTAATTACCTATCGCAGTCACAATGGTAAAATGCCCATTCCATGGATTCAAACACGCGACTATAGCATTAACGCAATTTTAAAACTGCGTCTTATTGCAAACACCGCAGCCGATCTTTTTTTCTTTAATCGATGTGACGAGTTCGAGGATGCACCCTGGGGTTACCTGACATTCGTCTTATAGTTCCAGAAAATCTCAGCAAAAATTCGACGACGTAAGCCGCCCCAGCGGGTTTTGAACCCACAGTTGAGCACAGTGTCGAAACACGAATCGAATTGGAACGTGCCTCTTGATATATATTTTTTTCATAAGTAGAGACTAAGAATAATTTTCATTTGAATTTGCGAACCTGGATTCAGTGGCAGACTTCAGGCTACCGTCGACAGGTTATTAGGGATAAATAAGTTAAGATGGCCCATTTGCAGGACAGCTGATGGCATCCTATTTAAATGTCCAGTTTTCGATTCCCGCTATACCCTGTAAAATCAGTGATGGGTAAAGCGTCTTGCTGTAGGTTGCCATTGATTCGGTTTTAACTGCCTTTCTCATTCGTCTGTTGCTCTAAATAACACTGTAATTTAAAAGAAATCTTATATATCATAGATAAAGCCGAAAATGCATGTTATTTGTAGGGAAAAATAGGTTCAGACTTATCTTCGGATGTCAAGTTCACTTAATCGTAAACAAACGGATTTGTATTGTTTAGTGGTAGAAGTTAAATAAATTGTGGGCGAGTGCGTGACAGACGGGACAAAGCTTTCTAATTTTTCAGAGTACCACAAATACTCAGGACAACCCTCTCCTGCACCGTCATTTGCAACACCTGGTACAAAATAGCGGAGGCGGAGTTGACATCACTCAGGAATGTGACCTGAGATGAGAATTGTATGTCCGAGCTATATTTGCTTTTCTCTCCCTCGTCCTTGTTGTGAGATTTGAATTTGCCAACTCCGAAAACTTTTGTCTAGACAGTTGTACCAAATTAACAAATTTCGAACTAGTTTTAAGTAAATGGCAATTTGTAAATATCCACGTGCCAAGTCTTCTTCGTGAGATAATTTTGCAATACAGTCTGCGTTTGCACTATACCGCATGCAGCGCTAAACCCTGTTGCTAAGACACGAATGTTCCAAATTCGGAAAGATAACTTTTAAAATGCTGTATGGACCTACCTATGAAACTAACATTTTTTTGGTCTTCATATTTAACCTTTCTTTTTATCCGTTTTCTCCCAAAATCCACTATCTCACTTTCCTTGCTTTTTTCCTTACCTTTTATCTTATTTCTTGCCCTTTTTCTTTCTGTTTGCTTATCCAATTTTTTTTCTTTGCATACCTCTTATTTTCCTTACTCCTTTTTACTTTTTTTCCTTCCTTCTTTCGTCATGTCTATTCTTCTACTTTTCAGTTTTCTTTTCTTTTTTTGTTAGCTATTTTTTCTTCTTTTTTCGCCATTTTAATAATTTAATTAATTTCTCCCTAATCTCGATCGTTGAAGCGAATAGAAGCATTTGAAATGTGGATATGGAGAAGAATTGAACGTGTGAAGTGGACAGACAATAAGAAATGAAGCTGTGTTGGAAAGAGTGGGTGAAGAAAGAATGATGCTGAAACTGATCAGAAGGAGGAAAAGAAATTGGTTGGGTCACTGGCTGAGACGAAACTGACTACTGAAGGATGCACTGGAAGGAATGGTGAACGGGAGAAGAGTTTGGGGTAGAAGAAGATATCAGATAATACACAACATTAAGATATATGGATCATATGAGGAAACAAAGAGGAAGGCAGAAAATGGGAAAGACTGAAAAAAACTGGGTTTGAAGTGAAAGACCTGCTCTTGGGTACAACACTAAATGCATGAAAATCTCGTTCTCTCATTTTTTATACTTGTGCCCCTGTTCATTCTGTTTCGGCTACCGGCATAGCTCAGGCGGAGAGCGTTTAACGGCTGATACGGGGCTGCGCTCGGACGTCAATTCGTTCCCCCCTTAGAAGACTGATTACTGGTTGGATTTTTTCCGTGCTTTTCCCAACTGTAAGACGAATGCCAGGTAAAATCCTCAGCCTCATCTCGTCAAATACAATCTCGTTATCATCAATTCCATCGACGCTAAATAATCTAGTCTACCGCTATGAGTAACGGTTAGCATGCCTGACCGTGTAACGATCGATTTGGGGTTCAAATCCTGGTTGGGATAAGCTACCTGGTTGAGATTTTTTCCGAGGTTTTCCCCTCAAACCTATTAAGAGTAAATGCTGGGTAACTTTTGGCTCTGGACCCTGGACTCATCTCGCTAGCATTATCATCTTCATCTCACTCAGACGCTAGATAACCATAGCAGTTTATAAGGCGTCGTAAAATAACCAACTAAAAAAATAATCTGGAAGTTTATACAACGTCGTTAAATATCAGACTAAACAGTCTGTTATGTCTTCTAAGTTTTAAAAACCGTTCTAGAGCAATACTGTAGTCAAACAATCATCTGTGTGCTGGGTTTCATCTATGTTCCTGTAATTCGTTGCTTAGCGCACTAGGCCTAAAATGGTGCATTTGCTTCATATTCATGAATTTCGACCCACTGTCCTAAGTTAATGTTACGATAATCGTTTACTACTGCTGCTTGTGTGATGCAAAGAGTTTCAGAGGAAGGTTTATTATTATTATTATTATTATTATTATTATTATTGTTGTAGTTTCTTTCTCTATTCCTCAGCTTTACTTTCGCTGGTAGACCTATTATCTACTTACAATCCAATGCGATGTAGAGTGTGGTGTTACCTTTTGACCGACACTATTAGTGCTTCTTCTGTTTCTCTTTGTGCTACAAAGATTTTCAGAGGAAGCTTTTTTATTATTATTATTATTATTATTATTATTATTATTATTATTTCTTTGTCTTCAGTTTTACCTCCCCAGGTGGTAGGCCTATTACTGTCTGCTTACAATCCAATGCCGTATAGAGTGGGTTATCTTTTGACCAACACTAGACAGGAACACATTGGGGGCCTCCCTGCTCATGTGACCAGCACGATGCAGAGCCACAGCTGAGACACACGGAATAGCACATGACAAGATACATTCATTCACTCAGTCCCGTGGACGGAAGATAAATCTCTTTCGTTGTTCACTTCGGGAATCGAACCACTGACTTAGGTTGAGATGCGCATACACTATCCACATAGCCAAAGTGGCGGACCTTCTTTAGTTCTTACGTGCGAATAATGTCTTCTTGAACCGCATAATTTGTTGTTCACTTTAATCTGTCGATATGCCTCGGCGGTCTCTTTGTCTTTTGCAAGCATGATCGGCTCATGCAGGGATCAATCCTGGCTCCCTTAGCTTGACGTTGACCCAGCACGTACTGAATAGCCCTTGTAATTGGGCCGATGGAGTAATGAATCACTCACTTGATTAACTGCGTTGGACAAAGGGGCCACCGGACAAGTGGCCGGCCGGCTTCGTGTGCGTTGAACGACCGTTGCGGACTGACTCTGAATAGTAATGGAAGGGGAGGGAGACTCGGACATGGCCGGTAATGTTATACCCAGTCCATGGCCACAAACCTAGCCCAGCGGTGACGTCACCCACATTACCATATGTGATCGCGCCTAGCGAACGAACTCTTCTCCAAGTATGCGAGGGATTCCCCATAGCTCGTTAGTCATTTGTTTTCACTTTGCTGCTTTAGAGGTTTTTGTATGGGTGAAAATTACCCGTTTTAGAAATGACCGCCAGCAGGTTGTCCAACTGTTGACAGTCTAACGCATCATATCGACATCTCCAAGATTATCTATATAACTGTCAACACTACACCTTCAGTATTAACTATGACACCATCAATATAACTGACACCGTAACCACTTCACCACCAATGGCCTTCATCATTGCACCACCGGCATGACCGTCACCACTGCACCACCATTATGACCGTTACCATTTCGACACGATTATAGCCGTTACCACCACTCTTTATTACTTTAACACAGTAACCGTCATCGCTTGGCTTTTTGGCCTTGATCAGTTCTTGACTATTAAAACTATCAACATTTCAAACCATCAGCACATTATCACAAATATGTCCGTTATTCACGTATAAAAATCGTCATCATCGCTTAGTTTTTCCAATCTGTCTGTGTGTGTTTGTGTGTGTGTGTGTGTGTGTGCGTGCGTGCGTGCGTGCCTAGCCACTTCACTTACGTGATTCGGATTCCGCATATTGCGGACAGACGGCAGGACTGTGGCCCATTTTCAAGTTGCACACCACTTCGGCGGGCCACGCTATGCATGTGTAACTGTGTCGAGATTTATGTCGTGTATTAAGGTTAGTGAATGTTTGTGTAAGTGTAACAGTTTTTCAATATTTGAGAGAGACTTCGACACATTCGTTTTCCTTTCAAGTGACGGTTACTTGTCGATCATATATTATCATCACTATCAATTCTTAGCAAAGAACGTGGAGTTCGATTCTGGGCTCATGTTGAGATTTTTGATACAGAAAATTTAGATTGGGACTTCGTTGTCATCTTGTCGAATTTTAATCCAATAATATCACCTTTTTTTTCTTCGGAATTTGAAGATTCCATCAAATTTATAGAAGATTTTTATACCGCTTTTCACTGACATCGTTGGTTTCGGGTAACGGTCCTGATTCTAGACGACATGAAAGCATCCACGAACGCGAATTACGTGGCTTGTAGCCGATGTCGTGTTTCCTGTGGTCACGGAATCGAATGCTAGTCTAGACTTGAATGACTGTGATTTCGTGTCTTGTTCTTTGTTTCTGATGTTACGTACAACACAATGATCCATCGTCTTGGCTAGCGAAGCAATAAACCGGTCCAGGATACATATTTATTCTCTCTCTCTTTGAACAAAATCAGGAAATGTAGGAATAATATAATAATAATAATAATAATAATAATAATAATAATAATATTATTATTATTATTATTATTTTCTTTACTGTAAACTGTTTATAATCTTTTGTCATGCCCACACCATCATCTTCCAAAAGGTCGTATCTCGAGAGAAAAAAATAATCGGCAGGTGCAAAGATCCTGCATATCTTTACATAGAACTATGTGTGGGTGCTATCGCCTGTCGCTAGGTATGTAGCTTTACTGTGATGTATATCTATGTTGACGAACAGCGCTCGAAACAAAGAGTACAAGGGGAATTCAAGGAGTGCAAAGGAAATTCAAGGAGAACGAGGGGAAGACAAGAAGAATAAAGGATTGCTAGGAAAAGAATTCCTGACTTAACCTCTCACTCATACATAGTGAAGAAATGTCCTATGGCAGACAGTTCCAGTCTCACTTCACAGCGAATAGTGGTTTCTATCATTCGTCGGGAATCAAACCTATGACTTGTGTTTTAGCCACTTGCGCATCATTATTTCATACGTATGCCTCGGAATTAATATTATTGTATTCTTCTTTCTCATTTTATCCGCTATTGAAGTTGAGCGTACCGCATAATAGTGGTAGTTAATATTTTCATTTTAAAGTAAATTGATGTTTGCACCGGTGAAGATTGGTATTAATTATCTTTTTGAATGAAAATATCTCATGGTAGGTTAGCTACGTATGTATTCACATTGTTACTGAACCTTCTTTGTATTTCAGACATAGTGAATGGTGTCATGCGAATTGATGTTCGCACTACGGCGAATAAAACAGGCTTTCTGTGAATCGATTTGCTTGCCCGCATGCATTTCATTTGTGCAGTGGGAAAGGCCAATGACGGTCTTGTCGTTTGAAGTTCTCGTTTTTTATTGTCTCCTGTGTAAAGTAATAAAGGGGGAGTGGTACAACGCCTCAATTTCGGTATTTTCACTTTCCGCTTTGTCTCCCCATACCACGAAAATAATTCTTATCACGGGGTTCGCCGTCTGTGTACAGCAGATTATCCGAATCTACTAGAATTGTTATATGTATTTATTAATAAATTAATTTGGAATTTATGCACATGGGATGAATATCATTGAAATACAGTGGACTCTCCTAAGTTCGACAAAACAGAATTGAAAGTTCAGTCCAATAAGGGTAGTGGGTGTGGCAGGTGAAATAAATACAAATTCTTATTGGTTATACATCAACGAATATAGTGCTGTACTTGCATTACCTGCCCGCCCTGAGACTTGTGTATGCGCTTCTAGTACCACAGTGGGTTTCGACAGTTCCGTCTCACAAACAGCACAATTCTCAAATAGAAAAAGAAGAGTTCATTAATTTAAAATCAGTGAGCAATATGGATGTCCTAGTCAATAAAATATTCTGTTTTCCTTTAACAAAAGTATCACTACAAGACAGAACCAATTCCCATTCAAATGGCAAACCCATTTCTTAGTGTCCGTATAGGGGCGTGTGCAGTCGAACTATAGGATGTCGAACTTAAGAGCTTCCACTGTACTCGTATTAAAGAGAGAACCAGTGTGGCGAGTTACTCAAAAACTCTACGGTACTACTGTATTTATTTCTTGATAGTTTCTTCCTTGCGTGTGAGAGAGAACCGAATGACATGATTTTAAGTGTAATCACCACAATAGTCTGGAGATTAATTTTCGTTTTAGTTTATGTTCTTCAGACAGGTTTTCAGCCTGATACTTTAATAGTCCAGTGGTGGCGCTTCGTACGGTATCCGATCTACACCTACTACTCTTCCGATATTCTCGTTCCGAACTCCGACCTAGAACCTCTGGAGCTCCGAATTCGATTCTGCTCTCCATAGTTCTCTATCCCGTTTAACTTTGAGCTAACGTGAAGTTAGTGAGTTTAATTTTATACACGTTTTTAAAGAAAGTCAAGTGATACGGACTTAATAACAACGCAGAATCCGAGAATGAACAAAATGAGGAGGGGCAGATCGTGACCTCGCTTGTCAGACTTCAAGCAAGGAAATAAAGAAAAATAGCATGGAAGAAGATGAAACAAGATATACGAAACCTAACACATAAACGTTTATACAGGCATGTAGTACTAAACGGAAGGTTATTTTAAATAAAACTTGAAACTTCTGAACAACATCTATTTGCTTGGTATTTCAGTCAATGCACTGTAATTTGATTCACATCAAATCGATTAGTATTTGCACAAAAAAAGTCAGTATACTGTACTTGTTTGAAGTAGTCCTTCCAAGTGACAAAATTCGAGCCATTTCTTTGCAGATGACAGAAGCATTTTCTTTTAGAGATGCCATGTTTTTAATGGGCTATTTTATGACGCTTTATCAACTGCTGTGGTTATCTAGCGTCTGAGTGAGATGAAGGTGATAATGCCAACGAATTGAGCCCAGGATCCAGCTCCGAAAGTTACCCAGTGTTTGTTATCATATATTATCATCACTATCAATTCTTAGCAAACAACGTGGAGTTCGATCCTGGGCTCATGAGTTCAGGAAAAATTCCTGAAAAACCTGAAGAAGGTAAATTTTCCCACCCAAGATTTGAAGTTTCACAGCCAGGCATGCTACTCCACAGCAGTAGACTGTCATGTTCTTTTTTTCTTTCTTTTTAGGAAACCTAATATAGTTGATATTGGCGAGAGGGGATGTTGGAGGGTAATGTAATAAAGATGCGCACTGTCTTTCGTCCCTGCAAGACATCTCGGGACTGATGGGCTAGATATGAGAATCCCAAGTCTTTGCCTACTTAGCTTACTACCGAATTCACCGTCCTACAGAAGGGGATTTGATAATTTTGAATGGATGACATAATCATCAGTGATCTTCACATTAAGGGCAATATCCTATTATTGAGCCTTGGTTCACGGTTACTCTTTCTGAGGGTGCTAGAGAGTTCTTATATTAAAAACCAATATGTATCTTTGTTATGGCAATAAAGTGTAATAATAATAATAATAATAATAATAATTATTATTATTATTATTATTATTATTATTATTATTATTATTATTATTGTGCATAGTATCCTCAGTCATAGCGCTTTGGACGTCTATCAGCAGCGCCATCTCTTGCAGTCATTAGGACTCGAACCACAGACAGGAGTTCTATTCAACAAGAGTCCGCGATAGAATCGCGACTCTTCGAACTACTACTACTTGCAACAAAGAAGAAGGCAACGCAAGCCTAAAGAAACAAATGAACGTATGAGGTAAAGCTCTTATTAAAAAAGATAAAATACAAGGGTTGGATAAAAAGTTATGGCAACACTGCTGTCACATGACGATTGTGCGGTAGAGAGCTGCCAGACGTGTGGGCATGAACGAGGACTGTTAGATGAGTTAGTGCAGCCAGCGGCGACAGTACTCTGTCAATCTACTGCAGTGTGCAGAACGTTGACCTTCATAGGGATAGTGCGAGTACTCTCAGACCATGTTTACAAAACTAGAGCAACGTTCCTGCATCAAAATTGATGTGACACGAGGTCGTAGTACACAAGAATGTTTTCAGGGACTGTGTGAAGCACCAGCACCTTCGTCCAGCGCTCATGAGAAAACGACGACACTTGGTGATACAGATCCCCATCATTCTTCACGGCAATGCAAGGAGTCACACCACTGCTGCTGTCAAGGACCTCTGGCGCCGCTGGCAATGGGAGATTCTGGAACAGCCACCTTAGTCACCCGATATGAGTCCATGTGATTACGAGCTCTTCGCCAAAGTGAAAGAACCATTGCGAGGGACCCGGTACAATTGCAGAGATGAACTTATCCGTACTATAGGGCGGTCGATATGGGACATCAACAAACATGGACGCGCTGATGGTGTACGACGCCTTCCAAACATTTGGCAAAAGATTATAAATAAGGGGGGGGCGACTATATTGAAGTACAGTCCGCGTCACCGTTTTTGACGTGTCAAATAAGTAATGGGAACGTTAAGTGTTAGTGTTTTACATTTGCCGCAGTCAGTCTGATAACTGTGTTTAGCAAATGGCTGATGTGTCGTGTATAGGAAGTAGTACCATTCTCTTACTGCACTAGCAACATGTTCACAAACTGGGCACTATATATATCTAGGACACACGCCGAAAACGCTGGCGCCAGCTGTACGTAAATGTTGTACCCCTGTGAATAAAGCCATGTCAGAATTATGGAACTGTTGCCATTACTTTTTATTCAAACTCTTGTAAAAACTAAATTTTATGTGAAGGACAAGTAGGTCCCTGGTCCATTTGTTCTGGTATTTGCCTGTGTGTTTCAGAAAAACCACGCAAAAAATCAGAACAGGATGATTTGAAGTTAAGACAGAGTTGGCTATCGATATGTTGAAGTGGTTCCTCTGTACTAATCCTTTGGTCGTTTTTATTTTTCACTCGCTTTGTAAGTACTGTGCTAGGTCAGGAAGGTCTTTACTCTGAAGCAAGCTTACTTTGGCAAACACATCCAGGAGTTTCCCAACTTTTTTCTCTCTTGTTTTTGGTAGCTACTAATAGAAGTGACAGCAAGACGGCGTAATGTATTGAACTGTTTTTGTGTGAGAGATCGCTTTGAAGGTCGTTTTATGAAAGTTGCTAACAAGGGTATTCCGAGTAGTGACAAGTGAACGATAGCGCGGACGTGCGCGAGTCCTTAGATAAAGATTCGGCTAGGATTTATCATGTTGACTGTTGTGGAATACCTAATGAGAACAGCAGAAGAGCCGACGAGCAGAAGAATTGAATTGCTATGTTGCAGAAATTTAGCAACCGGTTTTTCTTCTTGCGGAAGGTTTTCTTATTAAGGATCCTAGACTGTTTTTTTATTTCGGAAGAAAAAATTGAAGTTGCCCAGGTTCTGAATGTCTTCCATTCTTTGTTTTGTCACTGCGGGTTTACTTTGTTGTACGACTTGGAATTTTAATAATTTAATTTTTAGGTTTTTTTTTTTATTTTTGCATATGCTGTGGGTTAAGATACATCTTCCTGTAGTAGTAGTAGTAGTAGTAATAATAATAATAATAATAATAATATCCTATAATATGTGGCATGAAAATGGGAAGTTTTGTTATTTTTTCTCTCCTATTCATGTAAATGTGACATGAATTGTTTTTAATTGTATGCTTATCACACCGTATACATTATAATAGTTTGTGGTTCTTTTGAAAAAGGAAAACAATACCAATTGGTCGCTCGGCCGTAATTCACTATTGACTACACTCTAAATAGAATCTAGATTTTATCTTCGTCATATCGTTTGAAATTTGTGGTGGCAAAGCGTTTGTAGTGAAGAAGTTCCCTTGTAATTCCTGTTCCGCTATAGCTTCATTATCACTTCGCATGGCCTCTGAATAGTTTTTGTAATATAAATGAATCATTATACAATTCCCATTGTACTTGATAATTGAAGTGATAATATCAGTTTATTTAGTAGGCCTAATAGTTTCATACATCCATATAAATCATAGTAATTATTGTAAACGTAGCATACCAGTTACATGATGTTGGTACAAGGCAGTTTTTTAGGTAGTATATAATGCATTTACATGCAATTTAAAATGTGAAGTGTTTTTGTAAATCGAAGTAGCTATAAATTGTTACATAAAAGAATGATTTGCATTCCAAACATCTTGCAGAATCCATTAAAGAACTAAAGGAAGAAAGTTCTTCTAAATGATAATTGTAAAGGGGGATTAAAATGTTGTAGCTTTAAGAAACAAAAAAATTAAACATTGAGACTAACAATCATTGTGAATCACGGCGAAGACTATGAATAATCGAGGCACTTATTTTAATTTAATATGCAAAGTTACATAATAATAATTAATACTTACTTACAAAATGGTCTTTAAGGAACCCGCAGGTTCAATTGCCGCCCCCACATAATCCCACCATCGGTCCCTATCCTGTGCAAATTAATCCAGTCTCTATCATATCCCATCTCCCTCAAATCCATTTTAATATTATCCTCCCATCTACGTCTCGGCCTCCTCAAAGGTCTTTTTTCCTCCGGTCTCCCAACTAACACTCCATATGCATTTCTCGATTCGCTCATACGTGCTAAATGCCCTGCTCATCTCAAACGTCTGGATTTAATGTTCCTAATTATGTCAGGTGAAGAATACAATGCGTGCAGTTTTGCGTTGTGTAACTTCCTCCATTCTCCTGTAATTTCATCTCTCTTAGCCCCAAATATTTTCCTAAGAACCTTATTCTCAAACACACTTAATCTCTGTTCCTCTCTCAAAGTGAGAGTCCAAGTTTCACAACCATACAGAACAACCGTTAATATAACTGTTTTATAAATTCTAACTTTCAGATTTTTTTTATAGTAGACTAGATGACTAAAGCTTCTCAACCGAATAATAACGGGCATTTCCCATATTTATTCTGCGTTTAATTTCCTCCCGAGTGCCATTTATATTTGTTACTGTTGCTCAAAGATATTTTAATTTTTCCAAATAATAATAATAATAATAATAATAATAATAATAATAATAATAATAATAATAATAATAATAATAATAAGCGTTTGCCTGCCGATCCGGGGTTGTGCTCGGGCGTGGTCGTGGGTTCGATACTCGCTTGGGCTGATTACCTGGTTCGGAGATTTTTCCCAACTATAAGGCGAATGTCAGGGAGTCACATGGCAGTTGATTCAGCATCGTTAAGTGACTGAATAAAAATGTTTATAATAAAGCAAGACATTAATTGGAACCCAAAAACAGAGACGCATTCAGTGGATTCTGTTATAGATATTACCGTACTGCGAATATCACATTGTTCTTCACTCTGCAACTCTAAACCAATGTGCTACCACTGACGTAGCTTAGGAGTTAGCGAACTTCACTCGTGCTTAGTGGTTGCATTCGTTTTTTTTTTCTCCCCACTCCCGGGGGAAGGATTTGTAGCTATAATTTCAAGTGAAGCCATGGTGAATCCTCGGACTCCCCTTACAAAATACCTCGATGTTAACATTTACACCGAAGCTAGATAACCGCGTAATTGATACAGCTTCGTTAAATACGTGATTAAGAATAATGTAGTGTTCGCACCAATATAAGAAGATAATTTGTACGAAAAACAGTGTGTGATAAGAGAATAATAATAACGTTGCGAATTCTTTGTTTTTGAAACCGCTTTACACATACATGTTTGGTTCAAGCTTCCATATCGCGTAAGTATGGACGAAAGTAATGTTGAATGTTCACAAGTACGCTCACTTGCGCTGAAAGTGAAGTGAAACGATTACCACAGTAATTATTGAGGACTTAGTAATTACGTCAAGTCATAAACTGAAAAATTACTTCAGGCTATAATGATATTTCTCTAACAGAGGGTAAAACAAGGTTGAAAATAAATGCGTAAGAAAGACAAGAACATTATATTGTGTTTCATTTCCAGAAAATAACCGTCAGCTACACAAATGGACAAACCTTTCTTCACGTTTATTTTCAAGCGTATAACGGCAACTTTTCTGACGCATTCGATGGCCGGGTTGCATAAAACGTAGGTGCTTACCCAAAATGTTTGTTGCCTGTTATTATTGCTTGATGGTAGACATATTATCATTTCTGCGGTGCATTGTAAAATCCCTCTGTCGAGAGGACAGCATTAGAGGCAACTGCAAAAGAGTGGAAACGCCTATAACATAAAACTGTCGGCAGATATATGTACAAAAATTGCGTAAAATATAGGTACAGCGCTCGTGTCCGTCTAAATTCCTTGTCCTTAGCGAACGGATTCAGTAGTAAAAGATTTAATGCTTCATGTCTTTCTATGAGATCGAAATTTTTAGGGTTTGTTGGGATCATTAGTAAGGACGATTGGAGAATGACTCTGGGTAATGAATCGAAAAGATGGATCTTGGAGCCCATACGTAGCTCCAAAACTTTGGATGTTTCTGTATTTATTCCTGTAACTCTCGACATCAAATATGGCACAGCCTTTCTTGTTCCCCTCCCTTTCTTCC
This sequence comes from Periplaneta americana, assembly GCF_040183065.1. NCBI lineage: Eukaryota > Metazoa > Arthropoda > Insecta > Blattodea > Blattidae > Periplaneta > Periplaneta americana. The sequence continues at coordinate 122,992,160 of NC_091122.1, forward strand.
TCTGCCTTCCCTCATTTCTCGTCTTCTTTGTGTCTGTGTTCTGAATACAACATTTAAGTTTGACTACTGTTTTCCTGGTATTTCTCATGAAACTAATAGCAACTTATTATTATTATTATTATTATTATTATTATTATTATTATTATTATTATTATTGTCATCATCATCATCGAAGGATTGACTATTGACTATTATTCATAGTTTATTTCGCGCTACTTAAATTTCAAAGCAAATTTTATTTATATATCCTACATTACGACGAAGTGAAGAGAAGCGAATACAAGCATTTGAAATGTGGATATGAGGAAGAATGGAACGTGTGAAGTGGACAGACAGAATAAGAAATCAAGCTGTGTTGGAAAGAGTGGATGAAGAAAGAATGTTGAAACTGATCAGGAAGAAAGGGTCTGGCTGAGAAGAAACTGCCTACTGAAAGATGCACTGGAAGGAATGATGAACGAGAGAAGAGTTCGGGCAGAAGAAGATATCTGATCATAGACGATATTAAGATATATGGAACATATGAGGAAACGAAGAGGAAGGCAAAAAATAGGAAAGATTGGAGGAAGCTGAGTTTGCAGTGAAAGACCTTCCCTTGTGCAGAACACTAAATGAAAAATGAAATGAATTCCTGTAATATAGACGTTATACACAGACACGCAAATTCCCTGTGTTTTTTTTTTTTTTTTTTGCATTCCTCATTTCACTATAGCTCCAGAAAAGCCAGACTATTAGACAAATGATGAATCAATGACAGCTGTAGTTGGAAACTGCAACAAAACATGCCAGTGCAGCATTGTTGTTCACCATAAACTCTTTGGAACAAGACTGGATTTAGACCCGGTTCTCTAGCATGAAAAGCCCGTGCACCAGCCACGATTGCCCTCTTCTGTCAGTCTAGCCCTTCACCCTTTCGCCATGGTTCTGTATCGAAGTGCAGAGAGTGGGGGGTCCCCTCGGATCTAGCCCTCTTCGTCTGTTAGACACGTGTCTGCTTGCATTGGTGACAAGCGAAGCGAAAATTTAACGTATCGCGCAGATTTATACACCTAGCTTGACTGGCGTGAAACAGCGGTTTTAATTATATGGCTCTCAACCTGCTCATGCCTTTTTGCGATATCAGAGCCGCCAATAACGTATGCAGCAAGTTTCATAGCAACTCCTTCATTCGCAGCCCGATCAATCGACGATGCCTGCTCATCACATATCGGAGTTTGATTCCGGTGGATCTTATAAGAATTTTAACGAATAAAGTGGTTATGTTATTGGTTTGCTCTATTTTCTTTAGTTTCTTCCGTTCCCATTGCAACATTATCGATGGATCATCATCCTACTGTCTTTGAATAAGTTTCGCAATTGGAAAAGATCGTGAGTTATAATCATTACCATTACTATTGTTTTGTCTGTAACTTTCATTCCATAATTTATCTGTTATCTTATTCCAGCATTAAATTCGGTAATAATAATAATAATAGTCGACTAAAGCGCTTTCCTGGCGATCCAGAGTTCCGCTCGGGCGCGGCTGATTACCTAGTTGGGTTTTTCCGAGGTTTTCCCCAACCGTAAGACGAATATCAGGTAATCTAATGGCGAATCCTCTGCCTCATCTCGCCAAATATCTCGCTATCACCAATTTCATCGGCTCTAAATAACCGATTAGTTGATACAATGTCGTTAAATAACGAACTATAATAATAATAATAATAATAATAATAATAATAATAATAATAATAATAATAATGTTTTCGGACTATTTAATACTGTCTCTCAAAAGTCTAATATTGCTCTTCATTTGGTTCTTATAATGACAATAATTATTTTAACGTTATTATTATTATTATTATTATTATTATCATTATCATCATCATCATCATCATCATCATCATAATCAGCTTGAGAAATCCTGCCTTCGGGTCCCGGTAGAAAATTAACATTTCTCTTTGAGATATAGCGTGCTTTCATTAAAATTTCCAAATTAATCTTCATTTAGCTTTTCGAGGACCTCAGGAAATATGGCGGGTTCAAAATTAATTCTGAAACATTGTCCAAAATGCGATCGGATTACATTCCAGGTTCATTTAGTTACGGTTTTTCTGTGTTCATATTTAATTTCATAATAAAAATGTATTTTGTAATTAGTCTATCGTAACATCAATATATTTTACTAAAATAAAATGAGACATCAGCTAAAAGTAACAAAAGAACAATAAGAAATGAAACGTTACTTACTTTAAACTTTTTATTCAATAATTTACCATCGCACAAGCAAAAAAATAAGATTAAAGTTTTTACTAAAATGTAATATTTTTACATCCAAATAATGGTATAGCTTAAGACAGTGGTCGTCAGCACTCGCTGAAATGGGTAAAGGGTAAGAGGAGCCGTCCCGTGTGCCCCGTCGTGGAGCAGGAAGAGATAGAGCATACCCGCTAGCAGCTACGAATGCACCATAGTACAGTGTGTTCTCCGCGGGTAAGAGACGCTAGCCCCAGGGTGCTCTGTGCTGATGACTGCTGGCTGAAGACTTCAGCGGATGCCGTCTAAACATGTTGAACATTATCAGATGTTCATGGTATTTCGTTTGTTTATTTATCATGGTGTCGGCCTGGGTAGCGTAGTCAGTATAGCGCTGGCCTTCTGTGCCCGAGGTTGCGGGTTCGATCCCGGCCCAGGTCGATGGCATTTAAGTGTGTTTAAATGCGACATGCTTATGTCAGTAGATTTACTGACATGTAAATGAACTCCTGCGGGACAAAATTCCGGAACACCGGCGACGCTGATATAACCTCTGCAGTTGCGAGCGTCGTTAAATAAGCTATATTATATAATTATTATATTTATCATGGTATTTCTTTTGTTTATTTAGCAAAGTCCCCTTGAAAGGATAAAAATATACTCTAATATAAAAATTTACTTGGATTTCTAATGAATCGCCTGCGTACCGCTTGTCTTTTGTCTTATGGTTGTGCGTAGTGCTGATCACCTGCCCATTTCGTCAATCTTTGAATGCCTGTCCAATATCATACAAAAGGAGTCGAGAAAGTGATAACTGGTAAAGAAGTCCAATTCGGGAAGTAATTTTTCATCATCTCCGTCGTCACTTTATTTCGCTCGTAACGGGCAGATTATTTTCATGCAACATACATTGCTGTTGTAGGGTACCATTTCCACTAGAAAGATTGAGAAGAAGTTTCTTAAAATCTCAGTTTCTACTAGTTGTAAGCATAGAGTCATTAAAAATACCGTATGTGATTTCTGATATGTTTTACGGGGACTTCGTAGGGAAACAAAAGACAGATGGTACTCATGTACAGAAGAATTTAATATTTATTTATTTATTTATTTATTTATTTATTTATTTATTTATTTATTTATTTATTTATTTATTTATTTATTTATTTATTTATTTAAATAAAAGATCTGTGCGAATTCCAGTATTTTTATAGTCTTAATGTCCTTATAAATGTTAATGATCACTTGTAACCTTTGGCAGTTATTTTCAGTATCCGGGCCGCAGCAATTGGAAATATTGACCACTGACTCCCGGAATGTCAGTATCGTTAGGATGCCGGAAATCTCATGCGTAGTTTTAACGACTCTGCTATGTGTACATGGACGCTAATAGGTGGCCTGGACTGATATATAGATGGTGGCAATCCAGTATATCGACAACAATGTACCGCTGCAGATTGTCGATAGTCGTAAAGAGACCTAAAAGTTAGACTATAAATGAAGCCTTAAGATTATAAAAAATGAAAAATGATACCGATTCTACCTATATAATAAAAAGTTTTATTACACGTCAAAGGTTTGGAATTTATTGTTAAACTTATGACTTCATATGGGTGAATGACGAAGAGTCAGATGCCCTCCATTGTGTGTGTATGGAGGGAGGGGGAACTTATAAATCACAGATACTTCTTGCTTATTTAGATTTTAAATCAACAAACAGCGAGACTTGCTGATTATATGGTTAACGTGGTTAAAGGTCACGATATTGAAGAAAAAAAACACACACACGTATCGGATATAAGACAATAGAGGCAACTAACCGCTCTGGAATAGAGATTACCAAAAATTAAATTCAGGTCTGTCGAAATTTTTAGTCACTTCAGCTGCAGCGGTGGATCTCGTATATGTAGTGTAAATTGTCACTTAGTCGTGATCTTCGTCTCTGTTGTTGCGTATAAGGAGCACTTAAATTTGGGGCATACCTTTCATTCATTGAATCGAAACGTCTGGAATGGCCCGTCGCCAGAAATTACACCTGATGTGATGAGTCGTGGTGAATAAACTTATTTTTCTTTCTAATCTTGGGCTCAGCTCGACAGCCTCGTCGGATTTTATTTTAAAATTTATGCGTAATATTTTGTTTCGGTCAACAGACCTTTCTTGTGAGTCACTGCTTACGGGGAGAAAACATGAACAATGCTGTAGGTAGGATGATTCACTTTACACATTCACGTGAGCCATCGATTATCGCGTTTGCCCCGCGGTAACGGGTACATAGCACTCATGTCTCCACATACTGTATCTCAAGCATAGAATGGACATTTTGTTGCTATGTTGTCATGGCAGCAATTTAACAGATATATAAATGAAACGGTATTTGAATAAACAAAATGTTTCACTTGGCCACACAGTTGTTTTTTTTTTCTCCTTTTACACAGTCCTACTGCTTTTCATGTTTCTCATCATCCTTTTCTCCTTTTTCCCCTGTTCCTCTTTTTCTGCTGTTGGCCTTCTTCCTGCTGTTCTTCTTTTCCTTTTTTCTGATCCTCCTCTTTTATTCTCTTTTTTTCCTCTTTTCATACTGTTTATCATTTCCTGCTGTTTCTCTTCCCCCTTTCTGTTTATCTCCCTGTTTCCTTTTAACCATCTGTTTTTTTTTCTTCTCCGCTTAATGTTGTTTATCTTCCTCTTTTATTTTTTTCTTCCTAATTTTTTCCTGCTGTTTCTCATCTTTTTCTTTTCTCTTCCCGTTTCTCATCCTCTTTCTCTTTTTACATTTTCCCTCCCTTTTATACTTATCTTTCCTGCATTTTCCTTTATTCCCTTTTCCATGTTTTATTTGTATATTGTTTCAGATTTTTGTGTCCTGTCATGTTATTCTTTCGTCCTTTTTTCCCCTTGTCCTTTTCCATCACCATTTAATTCGTAATTTCCCAACCCTCTATGTAAATTCTTCCTAAAACGTACCCTCTATAAAAAAGGAAACTGCACAAACGAAAAATGAACCTGGGAACGGAATGATTTCCTATGTAAAATAATACGTTAAAACGGAGAACTGTCTAACGCGGAAACGGAATCATTTTTGGTCACCATTTAGGTAAAAAACCTGACTAACTGATAATTTCAAGTGTAACTGTTGCTAAATTCTTTCGAACCATTTTTAATTTTGCGATAATACTGTACTTCATTAGAATAATCAGAATTTGAGTAGAGGCAATGGCAATTTCTTCATTGAACAAGCTATGCAGTATCATATCCACTATTCATGAGAATTGTGAGCTGTTGTTAATTGCTTCATCTGAATTAGAAGGTTAAATGTGTACTAACAGACTCGAGTCATTTCTGTAAGTTTTCAGACGAGGATAAGTTAGTATTTTTTAGTATTAAGTTCATTTGCGGTAACAGAATTTGTTTGTAGAAAAGGATATCCTCTCGTTGGAAGGAAACTGTGGTAGACTGGGAAGTTAATATAATGAAAGGGGAAGAGCAAAAATGTATGTAACTAACATTATTTGCAAATCAAGATTTCAGGTATAACTCCCTGTAAAGTTGATTTGAATAATTTCGAGGGACCAGATATTTGATTATGTTGTCTTCTATTTTGAAGTAATGCATAGGCTGTATTAACGTCTCTGCAGGACACAGATTCGGTTCCCAGTAAGAAAGTGGAGATCTTGCTTCATTAGGAAGATGTATTTCCCTTACTGCATTTCCGATACTGTGTAGCAGTGATAGTCGTCCTTGCGTCATACCATGATATGATAGTCCCGAAAATTCAAATTACTCGCAAGAAGTGACAATGTTTAAAAAAGAAAACATAAGAGAATTTTAAACTTTACCGATGAAATGAACGAAATAACAATTAGTTAAATCGGTACAAAATTAAAAAGTAAACGTATAAAATATCATAAATAAACCATTTCCAAAGCTAGAGCGTTTTGAATACACTGCAACTAAAAGGAATCAAAATTCTCAAAAGAGTGAGAACGTAAAGGACCAGATACCCTTATCTTTGTGGATAGTGATGAATTAGAAGCAGAAGAATTATTCTTGTGACAACTGTGGTACCGGTAATTGTAAAGAATGTGATGATTATAAGTAAGATGATTATGATCACAAATTAAGTGATTATTGTGATCATTATTGAAATTATTGTTGTGATGTTTAATAAAGTTATTGTGATCACTTTTAAAGTTGTCATTGTGATCACGAATGAGGTTATTGTGACCACGAAATATGCTTTATTGTGATCACGAATGAAGTTATTGTGACCACGAATAAAGTTGTTATTCTGATCACAAATGAGGTTGTTCTTCTGACTTTCACGAATAAAGTTCCGATCATCACGAATGAGATTGTTCTTGTGACCTTCACAAATAAAGTTTCGATCATCACGAATAGAGTTGTTATTCCGACCATCACGAATAAAGTTGTTATTCCGACCATCACGAATAAAGTTGCTATTCCAACCATCACAAATAAAGTTGATATTCCGATCATCACGAATAAAGTTGATATTCCGATCATCACGAATAAAGTTGCTATTCCGATTATCACGAATAAAGTTGTTATTCCGACCATCACGAATAAAGTTGCTATTCCGATCATCACGAATAAAGTTGTTATTCCGATCATCACGAATAAAGTTGCTATTCCGATCACCACGAATAAAGTTGCTATTCCGATCATTACGAATAAAGTTGCTATTCCGATTATCACGAATAAAGTTGTTATTCCGACCATCACGAATAAAGTTGCTATTCCGATCACCACGAATAAAGTTGCTATTCCGATCATTACGAATAAAGTTGCTATTCCGATTATCACGAATAAAGTTGTTATTCCGACCATCACGAATAAAGTTGCTATTCCGATTATCACGAATAAAGTTGTTATTCCGACCATCACGAATGAAGTTGCTATTCCGATCATCACGAATAAAGTTGTTATTCCGATCATCACGAATAAAGTTGCTATTCCGATCATCACGAATAAAGTTGCTATTCCGATCATCACGAATAAAGTTGCTATTTCAACCATTACGAATAAAGTTTCTAAGCTGGTCATCACGAATAAAGTTGGTATTCCGTTCATCACGAATAAAGTTGCTATTCCAATCATTAATAAAGTTGCTATTTCGATTATTACGAATAAAGTTGCTAAGCTGATCATCACGAATAAAGTTGCTGTTCCGATCATCACGAATAAAGTTTTTATTCCGACCATTACGAATAAAGTTGCTATTCCCATCATCACGAATAAAGCTGTTATTCCGATCATCACGAATAAAGTTGTGATCATGAAGGGGATTATTGTTATCATTAATAAGTTGAATATTATGATCATAAATGAGGCAGTTATTATAGCTACGAATAGGGTAATTGTAACTGTGAATATAGAGATTGTAATTATTAATATGGCGATTATTGAATATGTTGAATGAGAAGAAGAAAATAAATATGTTGATAAAGAGTTGGTAAATAGGAAGAAGAGGAAAAGAATCTGTACTAATACTATACAATATTTCCTTGTTTTTGTATCCAGTCAGTCATAATGTTACTATTCATTACGGCCACCTGCGTTGTTTATGAATAGCGAACAGAACTCTTTCTGTAAGCTGCGTCTGGGTGAGGGTTCGAATCTCACTCCGGCTGAACAACTAATTGGGGTTTTTCCGAGGTTTCTCCAATTGCAAGACTAATGTCAGATGATCCTCTGACGAGTCTTGGACTGATCTAGCCAAAATACCATCTCACCATCATCAATAACATCTACAAATGATGCAGTGTCATTACATAGCCAATTAAAGTAAAATAAAAACATGCATTATGTATCTAGTTCAGAAGTTCAACTAAGTTTCTCTTTTGCACCATGTTGCTGCTGTTGTCATTTTCGTAGACAATCCAGTTAGTGTCAAATTAATTGTACAGTTACTTATGTCGTTTCCTCGGCGAGTTGATTCATTTATCACCCTGTATGATCAGCCTCGCAGTGTCCATTGTTCATCAGTTTTAGTCAATGATTTATTGTGCTGGTAGTAGAAAAACTTGTTCCCATGTACCTTGAATTGATTACCAGCGAGATGAATGCATAGCAGATGAGCTGCTTCTGGTGCGCTGAGACCACCTGTGACTGGAGACATGAAGACTCGGCAATTGGTTGTCATGTATCGACAAATTTAAATTACAGCTCGGGTTATAACTTTCCTCCAAACATAGAGTCGCGCAGCATATTTAAAATAGTAAGCAACAAGTGGGAAGTGGGTGAAAGGATGTGGTCCTGGCCTTATGATTATAATGCTACAGAAGAGAAACCACTCAAATTCGCAATAATTTCATACGGTTGCGGTCGGTTTATCTGTTAATGGACTTCATTAAGTAGTAACTAGTCTTGGCCCATTAGGAGGACCATTTAAACCGAATAATTGTGTTGAAGGAATTTTTATAAATTACTTTTTTTATCGCTACTGTATTTATTTGGTACAGTGACTGAATGAATGAACACATAGCCGACATAAGAAATGTCGACATGTGTTAGAATGCTCATAATTATCACAATTTCATTATTTAGATTATTTAAGTTTTCATTTCGGAATGTTTTAACTTAGTGAGGCAAAAATGTGACGTCATATATCAATCTTGAAGCGCACACTGTGAGCTCATAATTTTTTTTAAATCTTTCTTAATCTGTCTCTCTACTATAGTTCAGGTAGTAGCATTTCGGGCCATAAATTCAGTGAATTTGGCTTCTATCTCCAATTGAGAAGTTGAGATTAATGTATTCCTTCACTTACCCACTGAACAAGCAAAATAAAGATCTAAATATAATATGTGATGGAAAGCAATTAGAGTTGAAACATACGAATATCTAGGCACTATATTAAACAGTGATGGAAGAATAGAACAGGAAGTAGTGAATCGGACAAAGAAGGCAGCCTCAGCATATTATCAAATGAGCAACACATTAGTAAGAGAGAAATCAGCATAAAAACTAAAATGCAGCTTTACAATTCCATCCTTGTCCCAATCATGTTGTAGGCTACGGCACAAAAAGCGGTGAAATCTCAGCAGATTCCAAGCTATAGGGATGAAATATCTGAGAAGAATAGTAGGAAAGACTAGAAGAGACAGGATACGCAATGAGAGAAAACGAGAAGAGGTAAAAAAAAAGAAGGCAATTCGTGAGGTGGTAGAGGAGCATCAGCTGAAGTGGTTTGGACATGTGAATAGAATTAGTGAGGACAGGAAAGCAAAGCAAGTGATGGAAATGCGGGTGGAGGCTAGAGTAAGAAGAGGACGGCCGAGAAACTCATGGGAGGATAGAATAGAAAAAGTTGAAATGAAGCGTGGGAAAACTAGGATGGAGATGAAGAGAATGAGTCAAGATCGAGAGGAGTGGATGAAATAGACAAAACGAGGTGCCCCGACGCTTAGCGGCATAAGGGGCTAATGAAGAAGAAGAAGAAGAAGAAGAAGAAGAAGAAGAAGAAGAAGAAGACATACCCACTGGTTATGCCTAATCTTGTGGCCATATGCGTGCTGACCACTTACAGAGTCCCGCAGATTTTTTAATGTCTGGAATTGGTTTAAAATGCTCATAACTGAATGGATCTAAGAGTCATCAGAGAGTTTTAACACCCTACTGGTACGCTAAACGCTATGTGGACGTCAATGAAGAAAGAGGCAATCAGTGTCATTCACCTCATGTTATTGCAATAGCGGACCCGCTATGTCTACGCCAGGGCTGAGCACCAAGAGAGATTTGTACTCTCTCACGGAGAGCCAAATGACTTCTCTTCAACCCCTTTCTTCCCCACCCAACACCGCGCAGCGTTGATTCCGTGACGGATGAATATTAAGTGTCCTCGATTAGAGTTTGGATTCGCTCTCGGTTCCCAGCCCTGGTCTAGGCGGATAAAGTGGACGTGAGTGAAGTTTACCGTAGGCCTGATTCGGTGTTAAAACATGGTATCTCGTTTGAGATTTACCACTGTGGACGATATTAATCTATTTGGAACAGCTCAAGATGGATAAATTATTCAGGCCAAAGGTACAAGAAGGTTCAGGAAATAATTTTTCGTTGAGATTCCAACAGGCGAAAGGCTGAATCGTGAGTACTCTGCCAAGCAAAGACGCTCCTTTGTTTAACTCGCCGTAACTCAGAAACCAATGAAGATTTTGAGTTGCGACCACTTTTAAAAGTAATTTTCATTCTTTCTCAATATTTCTTTTGCTTTGACTCCCCATCTAAAGTGAAAAATAAAAATGTTTGTCGCTTACTAGCGTTTGAAGGTGCAAATGTCTATTTTGAACAGATCGCATCTAAGTTTTAGATTTTTTCCTCACTTTTAAAAAAAAGATTTTTATTTCGATTTTTTTCTGTGCTTTCCTTCGAGATTGAGCTATCAATTAAAAAAATTACAGCGTGATGAATTGACTATCATAGGAGCTACGACATGATAAATGTTAACGGAGCGGAAAATGTCGTATAATAGAAACATACGTTAAAGGAATACGTGCACCGATCCATCCGCTTGGATGGATTCTTTCCGAAGTTTCACGAACTTGAACATACGTCAACAAATACGTCACTATTGACGTCAACATAGTGTAAGATGTTTAGCGAGCGTCGAGGGTGCGAAAACTCTCCCATTGTTTGAAGATTGGTGGTTAAAAATGTACGGTGTTCCAGTGCTTTGCTGTGTCAAAAACCATGTCTTCATATGTGATATTAACTGTATTGTTTTCAGTCCTGATGCGAAAGAAAAAAAAACAGAAGTAACATGTCTCGTACAATCGAAATTCTGTTGCCAAAACCGTGGCTTAAGATTAGAAGATTGTTTGGCGCCTCATGGTTGTCAACAGACTACAACTATAGGGAACATTGAGTTCATTTTAACTTGAGTAACTGTACAATACACGAACCAATTGCTGGACTACAAGGCAACATTTAGCTCCGTCTGACAAGATAAATTCTGCTATATTGTCTCCGAGAACATGTTTACAATTTATCGGTAGCAGGCGACATTTTGCACGGGAGATCCCAATGAATTGTTCCGTTCGTCGTCAGTGTGTCGACGTTGTAAGTCAAGTCGGTATCTCTCCAGCCCGCGCAGTCTTCTCACCCATACTGCGGTACTTCTGTTCCATTGGTTCAAATAATGGGGACTAATATATCTCTGAATTATAAGACACTTTTGTACTTGTAGGTTACTCGAAAGTAAACTAATAATTGGATGCACTTATGCAATATGGAACCAAGTCCAAAATACAGCTTTTGAGCTACAGCTGTTTTAGCAAATCGTTACAAATAAAATTCTACATCAATACTATTACGAAAGTAATGATTGCATTATTAACATTCTGAAATGCTGTTTCAGATCAATGGTGCAGCTCGCATCAGTATTTGACTCACACAGAGTAGAAGGGCAACATTGGAGTTGGTTCCATATTGCTTATTGCAAAAATGGATATTGGCACTTGGTTCCTACTTGTGTGATTCAAATGAGAGAGAGAGATGAGGCAACAGTCTAGTTCAAATCCATGTTTAACACTTTATTATTGGAAAACTAAACATCCGAGACACAAATTGTGGGATTACAAATAAAATTTTTAAAAATATATATTCATTAGCATTTGTTCATACATTGACTTATCATTCCAAGGTGAAGTCAAGAGGACCATTGATTCCATCAACATCATCCTGTCCACACTTGTGGAGTAACGGCTAGCGCGTCTGGCCGCGAAACCAGGTGACCCAAGTTCGATTCCCGATCGGGGCAAGTTACCTGGTTGAGGTTTTTCCGGGGTTTTCCCTCAACCCAATATGAGCAAATGCTGGATAACTTTCGGTGTTGCATCCTGGGCTCATTTCACCGGCATTATCACCTTCATCTCATTCAGACGCTAAATAACCTAAGCTGTTAATAAAGCGTCGTAAAATAACCTACTAAAATAAAAATTCATTGGATTTTCTTCTGCAGTTACATATTTGATACCTAAACATCTTCGGTTCTACAACTTTCTTTGATACATTAAAATTACTCTTGTTGCTATAATATAATATAATATAATATAATATAATATAATATAATATAATATAATATAATATAATATAATATAATATATAATATATCACTCCTATTAACAAAAAATTGTATTCAAACTCCCATATTTACACAAAACAAACATGGGAACTGACAGCTTGGAGTTGGTTCTAAATTGCAAAACACTGCACTATGGATTCTGTTTTTGGTGGTTGGTTCAGATTTCTCTATAGGGCAGCACGTTACAAATAGGAGTTGGTTCTATTTTGTATAAGAAACTATGGACATTAAGACACATTTTGCAATAGAAATCCAGATATTCATAAAATGGTGGTTGGTTCCATATTGCATAAGTGCATCCAATTATATTTTTCTTTTTTATCATAATAATCATATTACCATCATTTTCCCAAATAGGATAACTGTCCATCTCTGTGGAGTAACGATTAGCATATCTGATTGTGAAACGAGCGGGCTCAAGTTCAAATCCTAGTTGGGACAAGTTACTTGGTTGAGGTTTTTTCCGTGGTTTTCCCTTCATCTGTTTAGAGTAAGTGCTGGGTAACTTTTGAGGTTGGACCCTGGGCTATTTCGCTGGCATTATCACTTTCATTTCACTCTGAGCTGATAACGATCACAGTTGGTAAAGCGTCGTAAAATAAACTAATTAAAAATAAATTAACTCCCAGGTCAAGTGTTCAGAATGGTACAAAGCCAGTGTCTTTAAGACGTTTACAATATAATCGTTCCCACTCATTTTCCCGAATCCGCATTCCCGAAACCACGGTCCCGAATTTCATTTACTATTCAGTTTCCCGAATATTTTATGCGAGAAATTTCCGAACATTTGGTTACTTTGATGTCACGTATATCAATGGCACACGAGTTCGTGGCAGAAGGCGACCTGTAGGGCCTACTTCCTCGATATGATAGGACATTGTGGAACCAGTACAATTCCATATTAAATAATAAACACCGAACAAATAATCGGTCGTAAGTCTTTCACAGTCGTCTGCAAGTGGTGTTTGAGAAACACCATCCAAGCTTCTTCACTGCTTTGACTGAGCTCCAAAAGGATGAGAGCGATACGAGAACCATGATTGCGGAATTCACATTGGGTAGACGTGTGAGGGCACAACCATAGAGAGAATAGCTGCAACTTCAAACACGAATACGAATTATCGTGCAGGATTATTACACCTATGCAGTCGATAACAGACACCTCGATTACCTGAGGACACTTAGACATTATTTCACTTTGTAAAGAGTAAGTGTAATTAATTATAATTATATCATGTGGTAATATAGACTACTGTATTATCGGGAAAAAGGAAATAAAAATCTGAAATGTGGATTCGAGAATTTTGTATTCGGGAAAATGTCTGTCGAGAATGTGGATTCGGGAATTTTGTATTCGGGAAAATGAATATTGGGAATGCGGATTCGGAAAAATGTCCGGGAATCCAATATAATTTACGTAAGCGTTCACCTCTCTTTCGGGATTAGAACGCAGCTCCTCCAACTAGATTAATGTTTAGAAAACTTTACCACTAGAATAACACCGAAGGGAGAGCATGTGTATTAAGTGAATGCCTTTAAGTGTTCGTCTCCAATTATTTATTATTGTGCCTTTGTTTGCTCCCGAAACAATTTATCAAGCAGTTAAGGGCATTGTTTGAGGCAACTGATGGGTAGAAAGGCGTATGGGTGGAAACACACATTGTTTTTAAGTGTTATTACAACATTTACTACGAAGACAACGTCGTTAGAGCATAATAGTGGTGGCCTAGAAATGCCGTTAGAAACGGATTCCATAACTTTTATCTCTAACTAAACAGCTGGGGTTCCTTTCCTTGCCTGGTATTTAGGTCAGGTAATGTTTGGTGACCAAATTAGTGGTCCTTACCTTAAAAGGAGTTTGATGTAACAGAATGGAATGAAGTGATTATGCAGTATGGTTTACAGTGTGGTAGCTATAAGTCGGGAGATAGTGCTGGAAAACATGCCTTCTCATGCTCTTGCCTTAGGGAAGTGTTCAGAGTTAGTGGAAGAACCTGTGTCCAACTAGAGCATCACAAAAATATCCTACTACTTTCCCTCTTAATACAGCAATTTTGAACTCCCTAGCATTCGATTTTATATACAGTACATAAGTAATAAGCGATTCTTTTTTATTATCTTTAGTTTTTTCTAGCCTTAAAAAATTACTTTTATAATGACGTTATTTCTGTTTGTTTTAAAACGTTCAAATTTATTGTCAGGGCAGTCATTTGTTTGTTATGCAAATAGTTTCGATTTTCAAGTGTCGTGATCTTAGAAAGAAAGTAAGTGGATGTAAATTGAACAGTTCATTCTATTTTAACCTTCAGAGTATTACTGTCATATGCATTAACAGTAAGGTGATGTATTTATTACTCATTATGTGTTTGTTATTTTTTTACTCTTCCACGTTTGTCTTTTATTTCGTTTTCCCCTGTTCTTATATCCACAATATTTTTTCATTACTTTTATTGCCTTTTCGTTCTGTTCTAGTCTTTCTGTCATTTTCTCTTTCATAGCACAAGATTTTATTTGTTCTCATGTTTCCTGATCTTTATTTTTTTATTCTCACATTCCGTTTTCTATGCTTTTTTTTCCTTGTTAGGAGGGAGGGAGGGAACATCTCGCGCACTACGATCTTGAGATCTATTGTATACCCCCTATATATGGGATGAGTTACGTGGCCACCGGTCTTCTACGCGCACCGACCTAACCACTTGACCCCCTTAACGACAGCTCCCTACAGCCAACAGAGTTCATATAACGCTCCTGCTTCGGCACCCCCCCCCCAAAAGCTCCCTTAACGGTCCGAGGCGCAAGTCCTCCCCCGAGAAGGTCTGCCCCGGGTCCCGTTGCAGAGGCTGTTCATCATCACTTGAATACAATCCACGGAGGCCGGTCGAGAGAGCCAGCAACTTCGGAGGGCCGCCTGTAGAGCGATCTGAAAACCAGAAGAAGTAACGGGATGATGAATGAAAGGATGATAGGGGAGGAAAGAAAGTGGCGAAGATGAGTGGGGTTCCAATCGCCTGATAAAGTTACCTGATATTCATTCATAGGAGTGAAGGGAAAAGCCCGAAAAAAACCTCATCCAGGCAACTCGTCCCGACCGGGAATCGAACCCGTGCCCACTGGGTTCGGAGTGAGACTCGCTAACCCCTCAGCCACAACGGTGGACTTTCTATGCTTACAATTCTTTGAAATTTTTCGTATAAATTTCTTCTGCTGTTACTTTCTGTTCTTTTCCTTTTAATCTTCTGTTTTCGTGTCTTTTTCTTTTCATTTTTGTCTTTCCTTTCCTCCATTTCTCTCCTCATCCTACATATTCTATCTCCTCTCCGATCTACTAAACTTCTTTCTCTTTCTTTTACTCTATTTTCTTGCATTTCATTTTTCCTTTCCATATTTCTGCTCAAAATGTCATCGAATGAAGTCCATCTCAGTTACATGGGGCTTGGAAGAGAGCGAAGGAGGAAATCATTATTTACATTCTCCGCATTTATAATATTGCTAACTTAATTCGAGGCAAGATTGGTAGTTGTGTATTTTCCATGTGTGTATGTAGGCCTAATTCATCGTTCCGATGCTGGAACATTGGTACAGCCTGACAGAGGTTTCAGTACTTAAAAGGAATTTAGTTACACATATTTGCCGACAGGAACAGAGGGACACGTGGTAAGCTCTTCGCCATATAGTATGCAACTAAGTTATTACTAGGACGCGAGAGAGGAGAACTTTGGTCCAGATGCTCTAATTTAGGCTTGGAGGTCTTTATTTTTCATGTATTTGTCCATATTTATTCAACTTGTTTAAATTTATATTCTACTCTAAGCAATCTAAATTACTTTAGTAACATATGTGAAGACTTGAAATATCAGTGTTCTTATGATTTATATCTTCTTCCTCAGACATACTCCGGCCTCTTCTGTGTGGTGGTGAACCCGTACAAACGACTGCCCATCTACACCGAGAAAATTATGGAACGATACAAGGGCATAAAACGACACGAGGTGCCTCCCCATGTGTTCGCAATCACAGACACTGCCTACCGCTCCATGTTGCAAGGTATGCCTAGAATTTAAGAAATGAACAAGAATATGACCTCCACTACAAAAAAATATACAGGGTATAAGTGCCATTATTTTAACTGATGATTGTTCATGTCATAAGGAAGAAAAAATGTTCTCACAATTTTTTTCTAATTGCAATTAACTAATTATTAAAGTTTACAACATTAGGCGTTTGGCAACGTTGCTGGATGGGGAGGAAGGAGTTTACAAGTATACGGTATAGCTCAAGCGGATACAGACATCCCAGTACAAAACAGATGCTCTGTTCTAATGCAGGGGCGGACTGTTGTTTACATAAAACGAACAGCAAATACAAACTTTCAATCTCATTAATAGAACTTTATGGTAAATTTCCATTTCATTTAACAATATTGGCAATATTGGTCCATTTTTTAATTGTACGTGTGAAAAGTAAACAATAATGGTTTACTGCATAAAATCACACGAACTTTTTTTAAATGCAACATTTTAATCTTTTCCGCTTCCATAAAACACTGCCATTTTTAAAGAAATTCCTGTTTGTGTGATTTTTGAAACGAGCTAAGAGACTCTTACTTTCTAAAAATCGTTGAGAAACTGCTACAAAAGTTCGCTGATTAGGTAACCTTCTTTAAGGAAAGTGTTGATGGTACATCCTTATTGTCTCACTTGAATTACGACGACTTTCTCCATAAATTAATAACATGGTATTCCTAAATTGTAAATGACATTGTAAATTGTTTATTGAATACCCTGTACTGAACTGCCATTCATCTGCAGTAGAGCTGGCTCGTACTTACGTCTGTGCAGAGTACAGCCTGCTGAACACGTTGCCACGTCTCTCTCACGCTTGAATATTAACAAGTTTATGTATGCAATTTTATGTAATTTCTCGAAAACGTAATAGAACACACAATATTTATTTAAACTAATATCAACTCTGCTAGATATACCTACTGATGTAATTGTTTTCGTAATTTTACTAACGATATAAGCAGTATAACGCGAATAAAATAAGAGAAGAGAATTTTTTTCGGGGAAACTACCAAGTCTTGACCCTATGTTGTATGGACATTTTTTGATCGTGTGGACCCCGACGATTGTAAAAAAGGGCGGCACTTATACCACTTACATCCTGTATATCAAAACAAATTACATATTATTTGTAGCCGTAATTTATAAGCTGGTTTTAAAAATCTAATTATTTAGATATCGTTCATGTTCGCATATCTCTCTCCCTCCCCTCCCCCTCCCCATTTCTCTTTCTCCTCTCACCCTCTCCTTCTCTCCCTCCGCCTGCTAAAGAGAGTGAGTGATGCATTCCCCAATAATTCGTATTAAGTGTATTAGCATACTTTTCTTTTACTAAGTAGCCTGTAGAAAATTATGATAGTCTATAGTACATTTTATTTGACAGAGTCTCGTTAAGGAGACTGGAATTTAATCTTCAGAAGATTCTGCTTAGTGATCGACAAAGTGACTGAGGATACACGTTCTCTGTATAAGTACTTTGATGTACTCTGCCGTTCTCATTCATGCGGAAGTAAAAAGATTTTTTCAGTTTTGGCGCACAACTGTTGTGCTAGAAGATGAAAGAAAGAAAAAAAAAAAAGGGATAGTCAGGTATAATTCTGCAAGAAGGAACGAAACCACTCATTAATGAGTCATTCTGCAAAGAAACTTCCTGGTACGTTTAAATTAGTCATACATGCGGCAATCTCGGGATAGAAATGTTAGGCCTCTTTCTTACAACCATGAGCGGATAGATGTATTCGGTTATAAAAAGGAAAGTCAAGTGACATGAGAAAGTTCCTGCACAGTTTGTAAATAACAAGTCGTCATGTTCAAATTACAATAATTTTCATGGCAGTGGCCTATCCTAACGGTAATAAAAGTTCGGCGATGGTTGCAAAAATAGGCAAATTGAGTGATAAGAGACTTACTTGTCTCGTGTCTGAAGGATGGAGAAGTGGAAAAGGAAATTACTCTAATACTTGCAGGTACAATCCTGTAAAAAGCAATAACGACAGTATTAAAGTGCGTTTTCATTTTATACATTAAGATTAAAAGAATAGCGTATAACGTTGTTCTTTCCGTCTTACAGCATGCAACAACGTAATGTAGACCTGGAAATAAGGTTTGAAACGCTAGGAAGAAAAATGACACTGACGTACATTAAATAAAGAGTGGCACTAGCTCAGTAGTTTTTAACTTCCTTTACAGTGCATTACATTGACTATCAAAATATTGTTTAAATGTGTCAAACGACAAACTTCTTCTTTTATAATTTAAGCAACTATATTGTGAAAACTTTTTTCTCGACGTCAGATGAAGTAATTGTTGCATTTCGAAAGAAAGGGGTATGGCAAGTATCTTTGTTGGATTTGGGGTCACTCTCCGAACCCTATATAATGTTTTCAGCATTTGTATATAGAACATTTTGTAATACTTTAATTATCACTCTTGTAACAGCTAAGCGAGTTAACAATCCCTTTCATAATGTACGGTATTCTAATATTTTGAACTAACTATGTATGACTTTTCCTACTTCAAGAGTGTGACGTTATACAACTCATTGTAACAATTATCCTATGTTCTCGGCAACTGTTGCCGAACCCTAAATAACCTAACAGAACAAACTAAATCTCCTTAGACATAAGATTAGAAACTCCGTAACGCCCTTTCTTTCCGTTATACAGGGCTACTATAAAAGAAATCATTCGTTTTCAAACTGCTATATTCTCCAAAGTATTACTCGTACAACAATGAGTGATACATCAAAAGAACCGGAAACGCCCTGGTTTGCATTGTGTACACCAGTTGGCAGCACGAGTGTAGTGCCTGCACAAAGTGGTGACAAAACAAGAAAAGAGTTTTTGTGTGTTGGAATATACGAGATGTACGTCTGTTATAACAGTGCAACGCGCATTCAGACGAGAAATGCCGTGTAAACAGCATTTTGCGGTGATATCTGCAATTCAAGGGCGTGTTGGTACAGATGACCAAGCTCTGTTCCCTTGCCCCTCCAGGTCACCAGACCTAACGCCATGTGACTTCTACCTTTGGGAGTACATTAAGGACCGCGTCTACGTACCTCCACACTCACAAACACTGGTAAAGCTGAGGGAGCGCATCAATAATGCAGTAATGGCCAATGACAGGACAACGCTACACAATGAGTGGAACGAACTGGACTACCGCCTGGACGTATGTCGTGTCACCCGAGGGGCACACATAGAACATTTGTAGAGTGGGAATAAATGTGTTGCGTGTACGGTTCTTTTGATGTATCACTCATTGTTGTACGAGTAATACTTTGGAAAATATAGCAGTTTGAAAACGAATGATTCTTTTATAGTAGCCCTGTATATGAGTCTAATGTAATATTAGCAGTTACTGTATTTTGAAGGACGCGGTCTTGCTCAGACACCGACTTTACCAACTATACAGCTTGCTTGTTTCTCATAATTCAAAAGTATCAGCTGGTCTTATTTAAATAGCAGCCACAGTTATGAATGGACCAAATTTGGTTACATTACATTTAAAAGAACCAGCCCGGCCTGCCCTATTGCCAGTAGCAGGAAGCGAAGCTGGCCTTACAAAGGCATACAAGTCCATTTTTGGCAAGCCGGCATTTGAAGAAACTTGGCGATGGGGGAGTTTGATACGTGTCGAGATGAGTTTGCTACCTAGTCCGAATGCGGTAACTTGATTCTTTCCGTTTGCCGTGCGACTTCCAAGTCTGTGTTGGGAGGTTCCTCCAGGGTGAAAAGATGCCTGCATTTATTAATGGTAATTTGTTTCAGTTTGACTCCTGAGGAGGTTTTAAGTCCTAAATCAACCCAGTCGGAATGCCGTAAGATAGTAATTTGAATAGCAAATGTTTATAGATGATTTATTTTACTTCCGTGTAATTTCCAGTTGAAAATTTGAGAGAAGAGTCGAATTAAATTTCCATATAACGTGTGGAAGATTATACATTATGTTCAGTGCATTGACGATTATGGCAGTGATAAGGGTGATGACTTAAAGAACGATGTTGGGAAAACAGTTTTCATAATACAAAGAGCGCGACAGTGGCGAAAAGACGATGCCAGAGAAAATATAAGTGACGAAATGAAAGTATTACATAAAAGGACTATAATGGTTATGGTAATAATGCCAGAAGAAGACAACAGTGATTAGAAAAACACGGTAGTGGCGAAAATATTGATTACAAAGAAAGCACAGAAAAAAACTACGCGCGGTAGTAATGAGAGTGACGAGACAAAAATCACACATGACGATAACGAAACAGACTATTAGAGGAAGAACGTAACATTGGCGAAAATAATATAAAAGTCACTTCAGAAAAATAATATGTATACTCTACATTTAAAAAATTTAATAAACTACAATCAAAACATACATAGCATTAAAAAAAAAGCGAATAAATACATAGCTTGGAATAATGAAAATGGCAGAAAAAGCACGACAGTGGCGAAAAAGGCAGAAAAGCACAGAAGCAACGAAACTGGCAGAAAAGGCACGGCAGTGACGAAAATTGCAGAAAGATTACAACACTGATATGAATGACATCACTGCAGTGATGAAAATGACAAAATATGACAATGACAGAGATCACTGACAAACACGACATCGATCATAACAAGATGGGTAGCAATAAAAGCTCATCTGTGACAAAGTTAAGGAAAGAGGGTACAATGCTGAAATAACAGAAAATGCACGACACTGGCGAAAGTAAGAACGATGACAGGGAAAACACAACATTGACAAAATAACAAAAACCCGAGGGAGAGACGAATGTAGGAAAAGCACAATTACGGAAATGGCAACAATGGTAGGAAAAGCACAAGAGACGAATTGACAGAAAACTCGTGGTAGTGCGAAAATAGGCAACAAAGAAAGTGACAACGATGACAGGAAAACCACTACAGTGATGAAATGACGAGAAACTCGAGGCAGTAACGAAAGAAGTAAAAGCACGCAAACTACAAATGTGACAATGATAGGAAAAGCACAAGTGACGAAATGACAGAAAACTCGCTGTAGTGATGAAAGTAAAAAAAGCACGACAACAAAGAATGTGACAACGATAATGAGGGGAAAAAGCAGGCAACAAGAAAAAGTGACGACAATGAAAGAAAATTCGAGGCAGTGACGAAAGTAGGACAAGACGGAAAAGCAGGCAACAAGAAAAAGTGACGACAATGGCGGAAACAGCACAACAGTGACTAAGTGATAGAAAACTCGAAAGTAGGAAAATCATGCCAGCTAAGAAAGTGACAAAATTACAGAAAACTTCGCGGCAGTGGCGAAAGTAGGAAAAGCACGACGACAAAGAAAGTGACGACAATGACAGGAAAAGCACTGCAACAGAGAAAGTGACGACGATGACAGGAAAAGCACAACAGTGACGAAATTACAGAAAACTCGCGGGAATGACGAAGTAAGAACGACGATAAGAAAAGGACAGCAGCAAAGAAAGTGACGACAGGTGAAGAACACAATGACGAAATGACAAAACGCGCGATAGTGACAAAAGTAAGAACGATGATAGGAAAAGCACGACAGCAAAGAGAAGTGACGACAATAACAGGTGAAGAACATGTGGCGAAATGACAATGACAGGAAAGGCACCACGGTGACAAAATGCAGAAAACTTGCGGCAGTGAAGAAGATAACGATGACAGGAAAAGCACGGCAGCAAAGAAAGTGATAAATGATAAATACAGTGACGAAATGACAAAACGCGCGGCAATGACGAAAGGAAAAGCACGACAGCAAAGGAAGTGACAGCGATAATAACAAGAAAAGCACAAGTGACGAAATGACAAAACGCGAGACAATGACTAAAGTAAGCACGATGATAGGTAGACGTAAAACACGGCAGCGAAGAAAGTGACGGAAATGACAGAAAAGACAAATCATAGATGTAAATGAAGTAACTATACTGATGAAAATGATTGAAAGGACACGGCAATCTCCAGAATGGTATAGAAAGTGAGAGCGCGACATTAAGAAAATGGTAGAGAAAGCATAGCAGTGACCCCCCCCCAAAAAAAAAGGCAGTAACGAAACTGACGTAAGCACGGTAGTGTGAAAATTATACAAAGAGCACGGAAGGTACCAAAACGATTAGGATGGCAGGAAAAGCACAGCAGTGACGAAAGTGATAAGACGAAATAGACTCGTTATACGAAGGTGAATCGGAAAGTAACGCAAATAATTAAAAAAAAAAACGTTTAATATGTAAACAAAAATAAAAAAATACACCAATGAATTCACATCTTTTAGCTACTTTTCTACATAGGCGTCAAGTTTCTCATCACATTTCTTCCATCGTGGTACCAGTTTCAGTATACCCTGTTCATAGAAGTCTGTTCGGTTGGAGTATAGGCATCTGCAGACAGTTGAATGCACTTCTGTATCGGTCGCAAAGCGATGGCCGGCCAGGAATTTCTTCATGGGAGCAAACGGATGAAAGTCCGACGGTGCAAGGTCTGGACTGGATGCTGGAGCACCTCACAACCAAATGTGTTGATTTTCTCACAAACAGAAGCCGCAGCATGGGGGTAAGCATTGTCATGACTCATGAAGAAGTTTGACATCGTCAGCATTAATGTTACGGCGTTTGTCACGAAGAGCACGGCGCAACTTTATCAACGTTTGAATGTAGGCTGCAGCAGTGGTCCCGTGTTTAGCAAGGTCCACCAACAAAACATATCCCAGAACACTGTCACAAGGTAGGGCACTAACTTACGAAACTTCAGTGTGTAATGCACGATATCGTACACCGCACCGTATGAAATGTTAAAATGCTGAGATAAGGTTCGCAGTTGGATCCGCCGGTCTTTCAAAATTGCCGCCTCAATGCCTGTAACATTTCGCTGGGTTGCAGCTGTTACCGGCTACCCGGAACGTGGCGAATCACAAAGGTTCTCACTGCCGTCTGCGAAGAATGCGCACCATCTGGAGATGTTGCTACGGTCCATGCAGTCTTCTCCGTATACGCCACACATGTCCCTGTGAATTTCACTCGGGTTATGTCCTTTAGTCCACAAAAATCTCACAACGCTTCGCTGCTCTTCACAAGTTGACAGTAAAATACACGCCATCTTTGTTGCGTAGTTCACGCTTCTCTCGCAAGAGCTGCACATGCATAACAAATTGTGTTTGTAGGGAAAACTTCAAACTATATCTTACTTTCCGATCCACCCTCGTAGATCATGAATATGACAATAATGAAAGTGAGAATGGGTATAATAACGATTATGCGACGGCGAAGAGATAAACGAAGATATACTGTTGTCTGCAGTTGATGATCATGACAGCGACAGTAACGAAACCTAAAATTATGGCATGAAAGTAAGAGGAACATCTAGCTTGTAAATAAATTTGCATACACGAGTAACACACCTATTTACGAATGAATTCCTGATTTATCTTCAGATGGTTTGGCTTTAATAAATCATTGCTTGTGTGCTCGCTCTATGAATGAAACGTTTAATGGATTGATGCTTGAAGTTCTGTGATGTATTGATTGGTGTATACTTAGTTGCCCTCTACAATGAAAGTTCATGCGGCTTGACCTATGCAATACAGATTGTATACAGACCAGCTTTTCCTATGCCGCGGTAACTACACTACGGTGTAAGGCAAATCATTGACCCTGAGCTCCTTGCTCGAGGGGAGGAGGGTAGTGCGGATAGATATATATGCACAGAATCTTGGCAAACACTACCTCCTGCAGCAATTTAAGATTGAGTGAGAAGTCATTCCATATGGTGAATAAGTGGCGTTTTTATTGGTGCGTCGACGCGATGCCAGAAGTACGTCATGTATCCGCACGAAGCAGTTGGATCCATTGAGCCGATTTAACGTTAATGTTTAGCCGTTTAAAAATATACACAGTTCGGCGAATAAATAAGTATACTGACTTTTTCTTCTTTAGAGTTTTAACTTCAACTGTTGATGTGAGGAAGAGCCTTCTTAGCTACCCTATTAACACAAAATCAGCATTGACCTGCTTTGGGTTTTAACATTTGTTTTTGTTCAAACAATGTTCGCTATGTTAACTGGTGTTGTCACAAAATACAAATGCAGCTAGGTATATATCATCTATATTGCGGACGTTTTTGGACTAGAAGTCAGAAAATGTACGTGTATGCACTTAAGGGGTTAGGTACAGCTTACAGCAGTAACATTTTTTAAAATATTGAACATGTTTTTCCTCCATTACTGTATCTTGTACAATAGTGAAAATTGGTGTGTGTAGAACACTATCCTTCTGCTATATGAAAAAATATTTTTTCGATTTAAAAAAATATATATATTTTTTTCTTTTTTACAAATTCAAAATGGAGGCAGTTCACTGTGCAGTGATAAAGCGCTTCCCTCGTAATTCATAAACTTGTTAATTTTTTCATGTTCTCTCTCTTTTATTTTATTACTGAAACTCATGTTTACAATATCATGCTGTCTCAACTATATTCCTTAATAAATATTTTTTTTTTATTTTGAGTTAGAAGAAAGTACTGATACTTGACCATTTTTTAAATGAATATATTTTTTATCAAACAATCTATCAAAGGTAGAGAAGTGATCTTGCATCATATTGTAGATATAATATGCATAAATACACACAAAAAATTTCTACACAGAATGTTGGATAGTTTTTGAGTTATGTAGGAAATGCTTCATCACTGCGCAGTGAAATGAATCTTAACAAAAAAAAGAAATAGTAAATATTTTTTTAAACCGTAAAAATATTTTTTCATATAGCAGAAGGACAGTGATTTACACATACCAATTTTCATTATTGCACAAGATACAGTAATGGAGGAAAAAAATGTTGAATATTTCCAAAATTTTACTGCTGTAAGCTGTACCTAACTCCTTAATAGTGTTCAATTCTACCAAAATAAATCACATACAGTAAAAATTACTACTTAACCAAAGTATTTCATGAGTTGCTGCTTTATTCTGGCTAAATACAATACATTTTTGTAATATAAATAATGTAATAATCTTCAGCCATTATCAGTCCACTGTACGATGAAGGTCTTTTCAAGTCTCTTCATATTGAAATCCTTATTTCCTCATTAAAATACGAGGGAGAGCCAAAAAGTATTAATTGAATATGTACAATAAGACTACAAACACTTCATCACTTTTCAACGTAGTATAACAGGAACACTTGCATTGAACATAGTAGGGACTATGTTGAAAAGTGATGAAGTCTTTGTAGGCTTATACATATAACCGGCTCCGGAACAATTTTTCCCTCGAAATTATTCAAATCAACTTTACAGGGAGTTATACCTGAAATCTTGATTTGTATACATATTCAGTTAATAAAACAATTATTAAGGTTATCTTTTGACTCTCCCTCCGTAACATAAAGTAATGCTAATGGTATTAATTAAATTTGCTAAGGCATGTGAAAATATGAGAACCATAAACTATCCATTGTAAATGCTTAAAAGAAACGATACCAGAAAGTGGGACATAGTCCTTTGACGGGGAAAAAATGTAACATAAGCCAATAGAAATTCGTAAGAGCTAGACCTATATCTTCTCAGTCTAAAAGCACACTTATTTTCACGTCCTTGACAATATGCCAATTCACAATCACAAGAGAATCATTTCCCTTCCTCTTTCGTATTCCATTTCGATAATAAATTCTTTCTCTACTTTTTTGGGGACGGGTATTTTAAAGCTTTCGCCACTGAAGACTTCTTAATACGGTACTTCATTTTAACAAGTTTTAATACAGTGGAAATAGAAATCATACGTTTATCCAAATATATTAATCGTACTGTTGTTAACACAAAATTTAAAATAAAATGAACAAAGGAAGCGATGGTTGTACGATAAGCTGACTTCTGTACGTTTTACTTAAAAACGATCAGAGACTTCAATGGATCAAATTACGTTATTATTGGTAGGGATGTAACAAAAATAAATTAAATCGGGCAATTGATTTAAGTATAAAACACTTTCAACTTCCACATAATCACTCTGTTGGTGAGGTGTTAACAGTGACGAAATAACTGTTCCTCATAAGGATTTGGAGAAGGTAAAAATTGATAACGACAAAAATACTCAATTCTCTTAAGCTCCCGTACATAAATGCTCCTCAGGTTTACTCGTGTGCAGGTCGAATTGTATTTCTGATTGTTTTTATACATACTATAAAAGTATATAAAAATTGCACTTAAGGGAAAATTGGGATAGATTTATTATGGAAAAAAAATGCTTTTCGAACTCAAAATTACCAGAATTTAAAAATTTACCCAAGGCCAAGATGATCTGAGACCAGGACTTTCAGTTTTAGTTCTAAACCGATCAGAAAAGTGAGTGAAAGGATAGAAATTGAACGTTTTTTGACTTTGAGAATGGTAACAGATGATGTCGATGTGCGTAAGGAAACCATAAACAAGATTTTGGCAAAAGGAAAGTCTATAAACGGTTTGTTTCTCACATAAAAAACACACACACACACGTGGAAATTTTTGGTTAAGAGACCTACTGGCTGTAATGAGACATACAGTAACTGCTAATTGTACACTTTTTTTTAATACTTCAATCCCTTTTGTTTTATATTGTACTTCAATTCTCGTGAAAATTGAAGTCTTTTGTTGTTGTATTATTTTGTTTAGTGTCCACAGAACCATAAAGCAAGGTAATTTTTATATGATTCCAATAACCGAATCGCTTTTTAAATACTTCATATCTTTATGGTAATATAAGTATACAACAATAGTAACTTTTGTATGCTGTCAGCTTATGGATTTAAAATGGCATGATTGGATATTGGTGGAATAAACAAATCAGTGATCGATAATCATCTATATAAACAAGATTTCCAAGCTCAGTTGAAAAAAAAATGATAATCGTTGTAAAAGGTAATACAAGTTTGTCACAAATGTTCACGAAAATGTGTTCTTGATTATAAATTTCTTAACGAAGGTCGTAAACAAAGTTATCGAAGGTTTCTCTGCGTGGACTCACCCGTACAACCAATTAGGGACCCATTGATGTAACAGCACACAATAATTGTCCAATGTACAAAAAATATATTGAAGCACATATCCAGTTTTCAAGTAAATACGTTTGCCTTAAAAAAAAAAAAACTAAATTACATACGATTATCTGGTTTCGTAAAAACTATAAATCGCGACTGTATCTCTGCTGTTAATATAGTCAGACCAAATCTCCAGAAATACTGAAAAATAATATTGAAACACGATCACTTCTTACCCAATTGGCAACAATAATATCTTCAAATTTAGTAATGCTTTGGTATTAATATTGAAAGTCGACGCGTTGCACACTTGTTGGAATGAATACGTACAACCTCATATGCTGTATTATTAGTCGGAAAAGTAATTTCCAGAAGCAGGAGGCTCGGCTTATACCGAGAATAGTGAATGATACAGAATACAGATACTGAACAAGCCTCTTGACTGGTGGAGAGGACAGTTGTGTAGTGTGGCAGCAATATATATCTTCAGTTCCTCATTTACATAATGATGTCACACCTCCCAGTGTGTGAAGGGCGGAGGGGTAGGGTTAGGAGGCGGAGGAGGTGTGTGTGTGTGTGTGTGTGTGTGTGTGTGTTCGCAAGTTTGTGCGGTGAATATATGCGTTTCATAATGCAGGAGTGAAAACGACGTTTTCAAGTGGCAAATATGCCAAGCACTTCACTCGCAATATTCGATATCATTGAAGTATAGAAGTTGGAGAGAGCTCGTTTTCTAGGAACCCTTTTTTAGATTAGTGATTCTAAAACTGGGATACCAGTATTTGTTAGGAATATTCGTTTTCACTCCTACATTAAGTACATTATCTGAGACAAACGAGATTTGCTGATATGACACTGTTAGCAGAAGAGTATATGATACCAAGGGATATACTATTGGAACTAAATAACAGCTGTGAGCAGTATGGGATGAAGATAAATGCAAACAAGGCGAAGACCATGGTTATTGGAATAAAAACAAGGAAGGTAAAATTGCGAATTCGAAATGAGGCAGTGGAAAAAGTGAGCAGCTTCAAATACTTGGATGTATTATAAACAGTAACATGAGCTGCTGCCAGGAAGTCAAAAGGAGGATAACAGTGATAAAGGGAGCTTTTAATAGAGAAAGAAGTATCTTCTGCGGACCTCTGGAAAAAGAACGAAGGAATAGTTTTCTATAGATAGATGGATTTATTGAGCAATATTATACATACAGATGTACTATATTATCAGAATTTTCTCTTACATCCAATGCACGGATCTTCTGACCGTACGTGCTGTGTAAAACGAGTCTGCTTTGTAGGTTTCACCCCTCCCCACCCGCCCACCTATGATTAGATCCAACGAAAAGAATACACAGATTAAAATGAAAATGGAACAAACAAAACAATTTATATAATATATCTAACCTAAAACAGGCATAAAAGTGTGTAATTGAGTAGTTACCATTATCTCTCCGTCAGTTCGCATCACAAACTTCAACAGCTGAAGTTCTAATCTGTCTCGCCTTCAAGAGGAACAATCCAATCTTTCGTCCGCATTCTCTATTCCCCATGAGGTCAAAACATGCAAGCGAACTCCTATTCTGACTTAGCATCGAGGGTGGTAGATATTTTCTCCGGATATGTTCCGATTCGACATAATGCAATAAAATATGTCTCCAGGAGTCCTTTTCCCCGCACAGTGGACAACGGCGCTCTCCTTCGTTGACAATTTTATTACCCTTCCATGCCCCCAATCTTAGCCACGCTAAACCTGCTCTACTGTCTTTGTTACAAGAATTTATACAGTCACGTCTCCCCCGGTTGAGCATGAGATCTGATTGTAAATGTAGTGAGGACTTTTCCGAACATTGGAACTCAATCTCTTGCCTCTCGATATCAATTAAACGCATCTCCACATTATGCCATACATTCCTTCTATTATTATCTCCTTTTTCCCCCACACTCATCCCATTCCTATATGGTGCAGCCCTCTCTGTAGTTTATAAACCCACCCTTTTTCCCCACCCCTTCCTTTGTTGAACTTTGTATTAAATCGACAGGAAGAGTTTAGTGAAGTGCTTTGTGTGGAAGCTATGGGGCAGAAACATGGACGACGAAGTGAAGAGAAACAACTAGAACTACTAGAAGCATTTGAAATGTGGCTATGGAGAAGAGTGAAACGTGTGAAATGGACAGACAATAAGAAATAAAGCTGTGCTACAAGAATTTGGCGAAGAAAGACTAACGCCGAAAGTGATCAGGAAAAGAAAATTGAATTGGCTGGGTCACTGGTTACTGAAGAATGCACTGGAAGGAATGGTGAGAAAAGTTCGGAACATAAGAAGATACCAGATGATAGACAACATTAAGATACATGTATCGTATGCGGATACGAAGAGGGAAATAGGGAAGAGTGGAGAATACTAGGTTTGTAGTGAACAGAAAACTATGATTGAATGAATCTGAGACAAGGTGAGAAACACATCGATGAGGAACACGTTTTATGTTACAGTATGTGCGAAAGTTGAACCTAGAACCTACTTTTCACATAGCGTTATATTACATGTTTATTTATTTATATATAAGATAGTAAAAAAACGCCGATTACGTATTTAATGCTTCACAAATTCTGGTTTGCACTTGCTGAAATTTGAATCCGCGTCTGCTGTGTGAAAACCCGATGAACTGTTATCACAGTCTAATAGATACAGTCGCGCAACTTCAACACTTTTTTTGCCAACATTCACGACACTAGCGCTCAAGCGGCAGGCAAGGCACTGGTCATAGGGTTGATACAGCCAGCACGTGCTTTAAAGGTATGCGAGATGTTATAATAATGTTTTAATCATGCGTCGGAATAAATGCAATGTGCGCAATGACGAAAATTGCAGTAACAACAAGTTTAAATCTCCGAATTTGTCTTTCTTCAGATTCCCTAAAGACCAAGAGAAAATCATAACTCAGTCATAACCTATAATCCACGCTGTAGGTAGCCTACGAATTGTGTTCTATAAAACATTTATTAGTTATCAGTTACCTATTTGTATGTCAGGAAGGAGAGTTTAAATAAAAACAAAGTAAATCCCTGTTACGATATATTATTGTTTTGCAGAGATCATGTGTAAATGTGTAACCATTCCGATTTTGGATAATGTTTCTACAGTTTTTAATGCAAGTAATTCCATAATTTTTGTATTCGTGTTTTTTTATTTATATTTTTCAAAAGTTGAATATTATATTGCATTCAAGTAGGGATTCAAGAATTCATGGCGTATTATAATCATTTTGCAAAATATTCACTTCTTGAATAAATCCAGACTGTGTCGATAAATTTCTGATGTGTTGGTGTAGATTCATGTGGCAGACGTATTAAGTTCTCAAGAAATAAAAGAGCCTTTTTAAATTTAATATAAAAAGCAATCTTTTCTGTAATAATTTACATGACTGTTATTGGTGTTGATTTTACATTACCAGTGATCATTTGAGCCGTTCAGAGCAGAAGTGGTATAAGTCAAAATTAGGTAATGAGGTTTAAAGTAAAAATTCTGTAAAATACAGCGCAAAGTAGCAATTAATATATCCTTCGTGCTATTCACTGACTACTAATAGTTTAAATAAATTCAATATTAACTGCTACTTTGCTCTGTATTTTACAGAATGTTTACTTTAACCCTCATCCATTTTTGACTTACACCACTTCTGCTCTGAAAATAAAATTAGGCCTACATTTTCTGAGTGAATTGAAGTTACAATGTTTTCAACAAAGTTGTGTATTCATTTGTTCTCACCTACGTCATAATAACAGTAAGTGCATATAAATTACGTATTATATAGGTAGGGTAAGTTAAAATTAAGCTTATGTGTGAAAACTGGAAATGTAATGTAAAATGCGGTAAACTTTCCATAAAAATTTAAACCATAATATCAGCACTATTAGCGACTCAAAATAATAATAAAAAAATTAAAAATAATGAACTTCATAAATGAATGTCTGTCAAATTAAGGTTTAAATCTTCACCCCCCCCTTTTTTTTAGTTTACCTCAGCGGCCGAGTTTACCCCAATTTGCGGTATGGAAAATAGTTAATTTCTCAGGAAATAGGGAGAGGAGTTCACCACGCGATGTACCCTACGAGATATGCCCTACAATTTTGACTCTTCTCACAGGAAATATAGAGTTCCAATGGTTTATAAATATATTTAGGAATGAATTGAATTAACCGCCTGCGTACAAACAATTATATTATTTCAAACCATGATACGTGATCAGGGCCATGATTCAGTTGTAAGGAGCAGAAAGAATTACGTTTATTCCCAGCTTCTGAAACTTGTAGATTAACTGGTGTGAAATTCTTCCAGGATTCTAAAGTAGAATTAGTAAGAACCATATACACTTATTGTATAGCATAAAAATATAAAATAAATTACACAAAACCCGTTTTCTGATGTGTTATCATATGTCGTGTGCACACTTTTAACTTGCCTGCCGCTAGAGGGCTACTGTCGCTCCAGCTGTCAAATGTTGGCATATTTTATACGTATGAGTTGCGTGACTGTATCTATTAGACTGTGCTGTTATGCTGTGTACAGTTCCATTCATTTTTTCCCATTTAAGTTTCGGAGATATTTGCAGCTACTGTTTTGCATCCTTTGTGTACAGTGATATAATTTTACCTCTTCTTCGTGCGTTTCTTTGTATACTTAAACATGTTAAATTTTGTAGGAATGTGTCCTTGAGAACGGTATAGTGGCAGAAACAGCTGCTGGGTGTCAGTCCGTCGGACAGGTCAAGTCCATTACCCATTGGTGCTAATTGCTTGTCAACCCCCTCCTGTTACATCCAGTCTTTGTGGTTATTGTGTGGGCATTGCATTTCAAAGTCAAGTTCAGTTTAGAAATTCGTACTGTTGGTGTTTGTTTGCAACATAGTTCGAGTGGGAACTTTCAGCTCGTTTGTGCGTTATTGAATATAATGGCTAAGGGGTTCGATTTTAATAGTAGGATAAGATTACAGAAAGAAGTTTCATAGAGTAATAATACAATAATACTGTTCATTTTTTAAAACCCGTTTTTTATTTAAATTAGGATCACATGAACGTGAGAAAAAGAAATGAATGGATATTCAGCTGTCGTCGATTTTGTAAACCACCTCTAAATTGGATGCTTCATCAAAATTTTGGCATACTAACTGAATACAGATTGTTTTGTTTCATATCTATTTTAATATTAATAGTTTATAGACGGATTTTCTAATGTTTGACCTACGTACGTATATCTAGATAGATTAATGATAGGAGTGCCATTTTAGGGCGTCTAACCTTTCCCCTGTTCATGCTTAAACTCCTTTTAAAATAATGTTTCTCCTTGGCAATATTGTCTTTACTTCCTGGCTTTTAAGGAACCCGGAGGTTCATTGCCGCCCTCACATAAGCTCGCCATTGGTCCTTATCCTGAGCAAGATTAATCCAGTCTCTATCATCATATCCCACCTCCCTCAGATTCATTTTAATATTATCCTCCCATCAACGTCTCGTCCTTCCCAAAGGTCTTTTTCCCTCCGGATTCCCAACTAACACACTATATGCATTTCTGGATTCGCCTATACGTGCTACATGCCCTGCCCATCTCAAACGTCTAGATTTAATGTTCCTAATTATGTCAGGTGAAGAATACAATGCGTGCAGTTTTGCGTTGTGTAACTTTCCCCATTCTCCTGTAACTTCATCCCTCTTAGCCCCAAATATTTTCCTAAGCATCTTATTCTCAAACACCCTTAATCTATATTCCTCTTTCAAAGTGAGAGTCCAAGTTTCACAATCATAAAGAACAACCGGTAATATAACTGTTTTATAAATTCTAACTTTCAGCTTTTTTGAGAGCAGACTGGATAATAAAAGCTTCTCAACCGAATAATAACAGGCATTTCCCATATTTATTCTCTGTTTAATTTCCTCCCGAGTATCATTTATATTTGAATTTTTCCACCTCTTCAAAGAATAAATTTCCAATTTTTATATTTCCATTTCGTACAATATTATACCCTTATTGAAGGGAGGTCTTCAAATTGTGAACATATACATCGTATAGGCCTACGAGTATAATATGATGAAATAACTTATTATACATCTTGATTACACAACTTTTTAACACTATATCACTTTGGAAAACGTATTATGTGTCTTTCACGTGTTAAATTTGATGTTACCTTTTTAACATGTTTCGGCCTGCTATTGGCCACCATCAGAATTGGTTGTTGCTGGTCTTGGCGCCTTTTGTTTTGTTTCCTGTGGGGGTGTGTTTGTGTAGTGTAATGTGCAGTGAAAGAGTGTGTGTTCTGAAATTGAGTTATGTGTTGAGAATTTCATTTGGATGTGTTTTTGTGCGTTTGTATATTTCGTATTGTTCTAGTGTGTTTAGTTACTGGCCTTTTGGTTGGATGTGTAGAATTTCCATGTCTGTGTTGATGCCTCAGTATGTGTGGTTAGCATTTGTGATGTGTTCTGCATATGTAGAAGTGTTTGTAATTTTGTTTTGTTAACAAGGTAACATAAAATTTAATACGTGAAAGACATATAATACGTTTTCCAAATAACTTGTGGCCAACACTAAATATTCTACAGACTGAATAAAACAAAACAAAAGCTAATTTTCGAATTAACGTGGGTCTGATTAACACAGATGGACGCGTTTTAAACTAATTTAGATGTTTCAAAGGCACGTGTATGGCGCTATGGCATCCATAGAGCTCAATGAGAGGTGTCTGGGCGTAAGTTGAAGCTCTCGCAGGAGTGGCTTGCAGCTCCAAGGTCTGGTACATCACAGCGACTCCAAGGCTGTTTGCCTCCACTCAGTGGAGTCAAGATCATGGCCACAGAGAATGAATGCGTGGCCTACGAGAAATCTCCTCTCTCGTTTTCCATTTCTGCCCACCTTCACGTCCTACTATTATACTACACTTCCTCAACTTTCAAGTTCCATTATAGTCCGGTTATGTATGCAAAAAACAAGTGCAGCGGAGTTTCAATTATATTATCGTCGTTGATTCGTTTTATAAAACTGAAACAGTTACCGAAAGGACGATAAACTGGGTAAACAAATTATTTAAGGTAATGTTTGTAGCGACAGTTCGTTCCGAAAATAAAAAATCTAGCCACGTATAGTTTGCTATGATTACTTTGAACAAAGTTATATTTGTATTTATTTTGCTAATAATTGTAACATAAAATATAGTATAGAGCCTAAACAGATAAAACTTTAGCTCACTCCTGAAAGAGTAGACCTCGTGCTCAGGGGCGGATTCCTGAATTTAAATTAAATATATAATACAATTTGTCTTATGTCTACTACACAATAAGAATATATAAATCTAAATTTACAATTTTTCATTATTTATAAAATCCATACATAACTTTTTAAATTTAATACTAGAACTGTTAGAATTGACAAAATTAGGATATTTAAATATAAATTTGTTATATATTCTTGGGCCTAAATTACTACTATGTCGGTGTTACAAGAATTATCATCCCGTTACACTATCACTTTGATTTAATTTTTTTAATGATTAAATCCCTTCTAGTTCTCATAGCTTTATAGCTAGATATGGTAGATTTTAGCAGTTTAAAACAAAAAATTTAGCAACTTGTAGGGTTTTGGGATGGATCATTTTTATGGAAAGTTTTATGGTGTGTTAACAAGTGGATTTTCTACATTATCAGATGAAGGTCTTGAAAATAAACAAGCAAAGAAACATACAAAATTACAGTGAAATGGTGAAAATTAAGAAACATTCCAAAATATATGGCCTTGCTAACACAGAGAGGCCGACGTCATTTAAAATTTAATCAGTATTCAAGACATTTAGTTCTATTTTATTTAAGGACACACATTGAAAGTTAAACATAGAACAGAGTTCAACATTACTCTCCTTTAATCTGTTTTTCGTGTCTGTGACAATTAAATTGAACTTACTAAAAATCGTTCTCCATCCACACTATTGGTAGGAGACTAGGTGGACTGAATAACTGCACGGAAAAAAGTGAAAATTTTATTTGTTTTGTTAAAAAAAAAAATGTGCAGGCAGTCAGCCTCTGGATTGTCTCTAATACTGGTTATTAAATGCTTATGAAAATCGTACCACATAAAACTGAGTCTGCAGGAATAAAATATTAAATTCTTGCCTTAGTAGCCAACATTTTTTAGGGTTATGCTACTGATCTGACAAGGCACTGTTGTATTTAAAAGCTCCTTTGCAGATTAAAAACCTTATTTGATTTAAAAAAAAAGGCAGTCTCATAAAATGTGTTTTCGCTCTTATTTCTCAGAAACATGTACATTTCGCATTTGTACTCAATTTCGCAGTTTATCACGGATTTGAAAACTACAATAATACACTTTTAAACATACATTTACTTATTTTTACAGTATTTTGACACATTTCGCATTTGTCGTGATTGCGAAAATCTACCAATTATACTTACGACTTTAGTTAGTAAATGCTCTAAACTTCAATTAACCAAATCGCGTGTTGCAATGAAACGCCATATTTGTTTACCTGTTTTGGTACTAGAAGGTAACAGTCGACACACTCTTGGAATCCTATGTTAAGGGCAGTGGCCCTACGAAAATA
Organism: Periplaneta americana; assembly: GCF_040183065.1. Taxonomy (NCBI): domain Eukaryota; kingdom Metazoa; phylum Arthropoda; class Insecta; order Blattodea; family Blattidae; genus Periplaneta; species Periplaneta americana. The sequence goes on from NC_091122.1 coordinate 123,028,163, forward strand.
AACAATCGGCGCGTGGCGAGATGCTCGAGATCGTGCGAATGTTAATCGTTCAAAACAAAATGTACTCGTATATGATTTGGAAAAAATGATTGTATTGAAACTTGTACCGGGGATTAAAAAAGTGACAGGAGATTCATACTGCGATGATTATTTAGCGTGTGAGTGAAATTAAGGTGATAATGTTATCTAATATTAATTTCACCCTCGAACACGTTATAAGTGTCACTATTGGAAAGTAAGAAAATAAAATTATCGTATTTCGACGGATGTATTTATTTTTAATTTCTGGATAAGGGTGATAATTTTGCATACATAATTTTTACACAGCAGTACTATTGAATATTGTATAGGCTAGTATTTTACATTATGAAGACAGTTGCACATTTTAAACTTTAAACAAATCTGAAAATTTTGTACATCATATCTACATCAGAAATGAGCTTAAGTCCTTGGGCAGTACGTTTCTGTATATATATATATATATATATATATATATATATATATATATATATATATATATATATTCCACTTTTCTCACTTTTTTTACAGCAGTCCGTGTATTTTTAATGACAGGTTCACTGATAGAACAATGCGAGAAGCTCTGCAACGAACGACTGTTTGTCGCCAAAGTAGAAGTGTACGATAAAAAGTTACGAGTCGCATAAAAATTGTCCTAACCTAAGGCCTAAGAAAGTACGAACAAGGTTATGAGATGTCTGGCGACGTTTCTGGCGCGTCTCGTGGCGGTTATTGAGAAATGTTAAGTAAAATGATTTTCTTTTAGATCATTTATATGTACAGATTTTATTCTCTCCATGTGGCAAAATACATATTGGCCGCCATGGGAAGTTTATTAAAAGAAAACCGACGTGTAAACCAGACTGGTTCTAGTTTTCGTTTTATTATGCTACTGTTCAGTCTGGAATGGAGACGGAAGTGTTGTGGTTTGTGCGGTGACCAGTGTGCAGTGAAGCCAGTTCCTGTAGATAAAAAGTACCGGAGGAAGATAGGTTACTGGACCTCCAAAGTTGTGGAAAAGCTAAGGCACTCTTGTAATCAGAAATTGTTTGCATTTTGGTACATGCTTATTTCTATATCCCAAGTATTTTACGTCAGAAATAATAATAATAATAATAATAATAATAATAATTTACAATGGCATTTGCCATATTATGAGAAATATTTTAATAAAATAGGAAATGTAGGGTAAAGGTTGGTAATAACGTGATAGAGTAATATCGTGATACTGTGTTTGAGATCTTATCATAGTTTTACTGAGTGAAAGAAGGACCGGTTTTGTGCAGCAACTTGTCCACAAACAATCCCTTAATATGTTGACTCAAAAAATCGGTCTTTGTCTCGCTCAGTAAAATTGTTATACATTTTAAAACAAACTATCCTGATACAGTATTACTCTTATCACGATACTACCAACCCTATTTTTCATAGTACCGAACATTTATAGTTCCTAATGTGTGTTGTACTTAACTGAACAGTGAATAATAGTGTGCTGTTAGTAATAGATGAAAATAGCGATTAATAACTGATTATAAAAGTTAGATCAGATGGGTACATTCTAGGAAAGAAGTTAAAAAGAAATGGCGTTGATAACCAAGGATCTGATGAAATGCAAGGTATGTGAAAAATGAAAATAGAAAACATGTCACTTTATTGATTCATCCAGAAATGTAACATGTTCCCTTCAGTCTTACTTTCAATATGGCTTAGCGAAAACTCAAGATGTTCCGAAGATGACACTTTCTCATACGTTTTACAGGTTTCGCAACAGTTAATTTCGTTATAGATTGAGATCTATACGTTAAATTTACAAAAAAAATAAGTTCCTGAAATACTGTAAACCCGAAGTGAACCTCTGTTAGAAAGAGTGGGTGAAGAAAGAATAATGCTGAAACTGATCAGGAAGAGAAAAAAAAGTTCGGGGCAGAAGAAAATATCAGATGATAGAAGTATTATAACGTATTTGATTTTTCGTAAGCATGAAAAATAATTGTACTTTTCTATAAATTCTAATTGAAATGCATAAGAATAGTTGTTCTTTAAATCTGAAATTTCGCTAAAGAGAACTGCAAAACGTAACAATGAAATCTCGACCAGATGCTCGCACTATCTTTTGTTTCTGTGTTTACCTTTTCTGTCTCTTAATTTGGAGAGCGCTACAGTCGGAAAATTTCAACCAGCCGTAGAAGTTTGGAGACTTATTTCAAAGGCCAAATGCCTCGATACTTCCTGTGGATTTAGGTTTTCACAGACTTACCTCCGGGATCCTTGGTGAAACAGAACATGGCAGAAATTCAAATGCTTACTGTAACAAGACTATGAGCCACAGTCGAATACTAATGTTATTAGTAAATAGGTCGTACACCAGTATGATTGTATGCACTTAACCAGCCCTGGGCTTAAGTTATTAATATCGACATTTTATTAATATCATCTTTAGATGGGAAATATTGAATTTTATGTTGACTTTTTTCACTTCTGAGATGATATAAAGTAGCTTTAATTAACAGAAATAGATTTGTCCCTCTGTCATTGTGGATGAGGAAATTGTTCAGCTCACATTCTTTGAAAGATGGCAATCCTAATTAAGAGTGAATGTAGAACGAATCATAGTGCCCAGTCTATGATATCATATAGTGATTAGGCAGTTTAATATTTCATTGCGTTATTTGTAACTCGAGCAATTTTTTTTTTCTCTTTAGATCGCGAGGATCAGTCCATCCTTTGCACAGGAGAGTCCGGTGCTGGAAAGACAGAGAACACCAAGAAGGTGATCCAGTATCTAGCCTATGTTGCAGCTTCGAAACCCAAGAGCTCTCTCTCACCCCATACGGTAAGTTGATTTTTTGTAATCCTGTTTATCCACTCGTTTTTATGTAGCATATACTAGTTTTGTAGACTTAAGTATGGTACGAGATTTTTGGATCGTTGCACCATGTCATAGAAGCCGAAAAATCGAACGTTTTGATATGCACTTTGGTTTTATCTTCATTAAAAGAACTTTTATTCTAAAAATAACATTTTTTTAATCTGATGTCAAAAGGCCTGGATGCAACGGATAGATATTTTTTTCCAAAACAAGGAAATAATACGTCCGAAACGTCGTTTATTATTTCTGTAGCTATGACCCAATACAACTACTCAGAAGCCTCGTACCAGATCTTACGTTGTTATATTGGTAAGGGGATGGTACAATGAAATTCTTGAAAATATACATAATGGAAGTTAATATCATTCTCACTTTAATATAGTAATTTTAACAGTAATGCTCAGAACTTCTTAAAAATAAAATTGTCTGGGATGAATGGAATATTCTCACTCACTTTTCCGGCACCAGTTTTCCCCACGTTTTAATTTTCCCATTCATTTTTTTTAAATACGGTAGTTACCTTGCCCCCTTCCGCCCAAAAATGTTAGGAAAAAACTACATATGCTGTATATTATCTTCACTTATAACTACGCGTGGGTGCGATCATCTGTCGAAAGGTGCATAGCATTATTATGCTTCATATCTTCATGTGAGTGCAATTACCTGTTGGAAGATGCATAGCTTTATTATTCTGCATATCTTTACGTAGAACTACGTGTGGGTGTGTTTGTTTACCTGTCGGCAGGTGTACACAAAGAGAACAAGGGGAATACAGGGAGAACAGGAGGAAAACGAGTAGAATAAGAGGAATACAAGGAGAACTAGAGGATTACAACGAAAAAACAAGGAGAACGGGGAATACAAAGAAAGTAATACGAGGAGAACAAGGGGAATAATACAAGGAAAGAAGGTGAATACAAGGACAACGAGCTGAATGTGGGACATTTTCGCGATATTGTCAGCTCGCTCAGACTCAACTTGCAGCGGCCGTTCATATCTCGTTGATGCAATATGGCAATCAGCGGAACTCGAACCCGGAGCGCCTGAGTTACAAGCTGGTGATTGAGAACACTCAGCTATTGAAGAGATGAATTTTGGTGTAATTAAAATATTGTGATGTTGATGGAAAATCGGAGAACCCCGGGAAGAACTGTCGTCCGATATTATCCACCGCAGTCAGCGTTGGGGGGTCAAATTCGAGCTTATACGTAACTCTGAGCCTGGTCTTTAGTATTGTGCTGTCGGAGAGTCACGATTGTAAATCTTAATCCTTTGGTCGTTGGTTGAGAACTCTCGACGTCACACGACGAATTTTGTCTTGTAAAATTTAAGCGAAAACACCATGCATTACTCAGCAGCCTTCTCTTGAGGCTTGGTACAACCCTATTCTGCCCTTTCTGCTTTCTCATCGAAAGCATGCAGGACATCCCCCTTCTTTTGTATGATAATTTCGTAATTGATTTTGTATCTAATGCAGTTGCGTTGCACTCTCCCTTGCAGCCGTTGTAGCTTTCCTTCCCTGTATCGCGACAATAATACTGTCGTTGGAGGCGAATTTTCTCTCTGCTTGCGCTAAAACAATTTGGGATCCAGACTTTTTTAATTCCTGTAATATTTCTGCGCCCCGATGCCTGTTTCACAATTTTAAATTACAAATTAACAATTTACATACATATCACTCCGCAAACTCTGTTACACAATGTAATCAGCTAAAGAAATTTACAAATGGGATCATGCATTACGCAGTGTCACTAATGACAGTTTTCGAAAAATCGTCAAGGAACAAAGCTAAAGTTACCATATTTAACATTATCAGTGGATAGAGTATGTTGTATGTGGGCCCTATTATTATCCTAAAATATAGGCCTAATACATATGCACGGTAAAATAGATTTTAACAATATAAAAAGTAAATATCGCCAAGAAACATTTTGAAATCTTCAGATTTCGCTATATTGGCGACGCTAAAGTTTGGTGACGTGATCAGTCGATTATTAGGTTACTAATGAGAATACGATTGCAGTTTTGATAGAGAAAGGGAGGAAGAGGATATTTGCACACTAAAGGCTTAAAAACTCCCTGAATGTCAGCTATTGCATGGAAATGACACCCAGTATCCATCCAGCTGAAAGCAATACAGAGTTCCCCCCCCCCCCCTCAGTTTTTCCCTGTCGGATTTGACTATGTTGTCCTTTATCTTTCCTACATTACTTTCATTGAATTTAGACTCATTTCAAACCTTTCATTATGCTCACATAGTAATATGAATGTGTTGTTATTGACCGAAAAATATTACGCCTGTTTTGATTAATTTAAACATCTTCATCTGAATCACTAGAACTGCTGCTGTGTAACATCCCAGTTTCTTTAGTTTAACTTTTAATGGAGTCTAGTTACCCACGAAATGAATTTAATTTGCGTTTATTTCCTTCAAAGGTATAAAGGTATAATTTGTTGCACTGTTAAACTTTGCAGACCTAAAAGTATTTATGGAAAATGTATTAGCATTACCAAGTAAAATTTACATATTTGAAGACTGGACAAAAAAAGGCTGTAAGTGTCAATATTTTTGAAAATCAGTTTTTAAGGAGTCTATGACCCTGGCTCAATCTACTAAGAAAAATGACGTCCCATTGTAATTTTATTTAGGCCCTAGCTTCTCCCATAGAGTGCAAAACGTATGAGATTACATTACCAATTGCACAAGAAAGCTCTGTTTTCTGCGGTTTGTCTCTTTGGCACTTACAACCTTTTTCTATGTCCAGTCTTCATTTATAAAATTACTCCTTCGTTGTGAAACAACACTTTTAAAAGATCAGTCGAAAGATCCAGACGAAATCTGTATTTTTTTTTATTTGGTTACTCCCTTGCCGATTATTATGATTGTGGATAAGAAATAGAGAAGGAAATAGATGAAGAAAAGATTAGAAAAGAGATGACAAAATGAAAGAAGAGATTAGACAATGAAGAGGAGAATAGATAAATAGAAGAATATACTGAACTCTGGTACGGGAGTACGAAGTTATTTGTTGTCATTTTGAAGTGCTAAAAGACTTGTGACCCCTGATAATGTAATTTGAAATGAGGGAGATCATCAAAGCTACTCCGAAGTTGAGGACATGTAATTGAATTCTGCCCGACTCCGTTGTCAGACCGTGTGGTTTCTTTAATTGAGATAAAAGCATTGCATTACTACAAGTGATCTTGCGCAAACCTTTATTATATACCACACACGGTCCATGCTGTCTACAGTCTTGGGATCTGTCTTTGATTACGGTGCTAGTTTATGAATTAAAGGTAGGTTTTGATGACGATTTTAGGAAATTCTTAATTATAGAATTCAGCATTTTATAGCGTTTTTGAGTGGAATTTTTTTTATGGAAAGTTTGGTGGTAGAAATTCTGTGTCATCAATGTGTTAACGGGCGCATTTTCTAAATGTTTAGTTAAAATTATTGAAAATAATAAGTAAAGGAGCACATGAAATTCCAGTGATTTGTGAAAATTAAGAAACGTGCCAAAACATATGCGATTTTATCCTGACCATCTTTTTAATCACAATCACCCCTTCGCTGTAAATGAACACTGGATCTAAAGATATCGCATAGGTTACCAATATTCTACTACCAACACTAGACAAATTAGTTGAAAACTCGAGATAATGGCACAGGTAACAACAAAGATGGTATCACGGTATGAGGTACGTAACAGTCCTGTGCTATTCATACCTTAAAATCTGACACGGAGGTGTGACCAAACTACAGTATTCGGGAAAAAAAAAATGTAAGAACCTCTGTATGACGAAGCGTTATATAGATTATGATTTTTTTTTACAAAAAAAAAAGCGCAAAACGTGTCATAAAATGTAATTTCGTTCTTATTTTCCAGAAACACATATACGTTCCGCATTTCATATTCAATTTCGATTTTTATCGCGGATTGTATTGTATTATTATACATTTCATGTCAGCAGTTACATTCGTGTAATGTGGACCTCACAATTTAATCGCGGATTAAAAAAACTACACTAATATACTAATATACCTAACAATCTTTTAACATACTTATTTTAACAGCACTCGATACATTTCACATGTATCGTGATTGCGAAAATCCTTTGTGTAATTGCAAGTATACTCCCATACCTAGATACAGCACTGTAGAAATATTTCGAAGCACAGCTAGAAACTATTTAACACCTCCAGAAATGGCAAGAAGTTGTTAGTTGAATATGTTGTATACTGTCTGTGTAAAAAGATACTGATGCATACCGGAGTTACGATTATAGAAAACTCCTAGTCTCATGGACCTTATAATGAGGAGAAATGTGATGAGAACCATGCTGCGACTATCTTTTACCTTTGGGAATGATTTTGTACTAGGCTGGACTTTGGAGCCGTTCCAAAAATCATGGAAAGATGTAAAAAACCTCATCATTTGTCATTCTGTCTGAGCAATCGAGATAACACCTCAAGTGGGATTTTGAACTTGTCTGTTGATATTTCTTACCGATCATTTATCACTTTGGTAACAAATTGGAGCAGACACTTCAAAATACTTGGGACATCGAAATGGATCCCCTCAGGAAAGTTATAGGAAAAAGAAAAACAAGAATGAAGGTTGTAATAATGATGTTTAGCGAGCAGTGTAATATAAAATAAATGAGTGACAACACGCGTAATGGAATGGAATAATAACAAAAATGGGATGAGATCGTTAAAAGAAATCGCCTACTATGAAGATATGTTGTAGCAAGTCTAGAAAAGGTGTAGTATTTTGTTTATGCTCGCCCATGCCGAAATGTAGTAATTATACACCTGGTAGTAGCCCTTTAATGGACCTCATTAAAGTACACCTATTCATTAAAGTTCAGGTTTTCCACCAATCAGAAAGCACCATTGTAGCAACATGAAAGCGCCAGTATCGATTATTCTCGGATATGCAATCGAAAGACAACTAGCGAAAGGTCTCGGAGGCTGGAAATCCAATATTGTCGTAGAAGGTTATGTTCTGTTACTATAATAATTAGCGTTAATTGTAAATAATATTCAAATAAATTCAATTTGTCATCTCGTTTTTCAATGTCTAAATCAATTTCCAGGTTATTATCAAGATTTAATGTTCATTTTACTCTCTAGATTATATCAAGGTCAATGACATTTGTCAGATAAAAGATAAGAATAATATGAATACTTATGAATAATTTCAAGTTAGAAATATGGTCGAGCATAAAAAGTCGTATGAAACTTGCCTATAATGGTAATTAAGACGCTCGTATGAAAATTATGAAACTCGCTTGCGCTCGTTTCATAAACATACTCCCGTCTTAATTACTACCATTATAGGCTCGTTGCATAATGTACTATTAGAGTACTGCAGTTGATAACCTAATTAAAACTAGAGGAACACATACTGCTTTCCGCGTGGTTTTGAACACAAGTTCTTGCAGTTCTAAGTCTTCGCTCTACTGACAGAGTCATATCGTCTTCTGTGTGTTTAGTGTATATCATACTCTTATATGTGAATTCTTTTATTTTGATTTAACCTTCGTTAAGTTGACTAGGTTTATGGAACAGTGTGTCACTATTCATATTTCCACAATGGCAAGTCTGTTTTGAAACCTTCCACAATGTATTACTTGTAGGCAGCATTTGAGGTGCAGCTGGGTTGTACTTTGCAAATAAATGATCTGAATAGTCTGATAGTGCGGAGGGAGCTATAACTAATGAACTCTATGTTCTTGTAACAAAATTGTGATTAGATTTGTTTATAGAACAAAAACTAAATGTATATAGATAAATAATGCATCGTACATCTTATGCACTTCTAAAAAAATAGGGTCTATATATTTATTTTTATTTATTTATTATGACTTATGGAAAAGTAGATACACAGGCTGGAAGGCCCATCAAAACACCTTCTTCACATTAATTTAATTTATAATTATAGATGATTCACATGGACAGCAGTTATAAAGTAGGTACTAATATATGCAACTTATTAGCAATAGAAGTAAAAGAAATGAAAACATGAAAGAGATGTTGCTTATTATGACTCAAAAATCAGAAATTTAATGACTCGATAATAAATTGCAGGGCCAAAACAAGAAAAAAGTCTTGATATTTGTCTCGACCTTGAGATATTAAATACCAAATTTCTTTTATATATATTAGAAGGGATATAAAATGGAACTAGTTTGAGTATTTCAGCGGAATCAGTATTTCATATTTTTCTGAGAAATATCATCGAGTAAGTCGTTCTTGTGTCATTGAGCATATGGGAACCAAAAATTCATCTCAATATTCTAGTTGGGAACTGGAATGGACAAAGTATTTTGATTATCTTATAATATAGGAACCTAAGGAATTTATTCTGTATCAACTCGATAGAATGAACGTTTTTGCAACGAGGATTCCAAATAATTATAGCATCATATTCCACTTGCTTTTAACCAGGTGTAGGCGTAACTTAAAAACAAATGGTTGCTTGAATAATTTCGAATTACAAATCCAAGTGATTTGTAAGCAGAAGTAGTAATTATTAAAATGTGGGGTGTGAAAGTTAAATTAATCTCAAATTCGATACCTAAATTAATTACCTTTTAATTTAAACAAACCATACACGCACACTATCCACAATATCCGCTTGCAAGTTGCTACAAGTTAACATTCACACGAGGAAAGTGGTGGAATGAAGTTGATCACGTGACAGGACAGTGGACACAAAAGTTGACGAGTCGTCAACTCCAATTCTGCTTGACCGCCACGTCACAACTTGACTGTCTCGACCATATCACACGGGGAAAGTCGAAGGAAAGTCGAGTTGCTTTAAGCACTTAACTCTTCTAAACTATCCCCGTGTGAATTGGCCTTTACGGATAACATTTAGGTTTTGTTATAGTGAAGTGTTAAAATAAAAGAAATTGTCATAAATGAAGATTTAAGGCCAGTTATTTATTTCTTTGCTTTATTGTATTGATAAATGATAGTTCATACTTTGAATTATTACAAGTGAAATTTGGAAGAGAAAAAGTCAGTTTCTACTCGTTGATAAGGAAGACTGAAATAACTGATGTATCTTCATTATGAAGTTTAACTTCATATAATTGACAGTTTTTTTTTTTTTTTTTTCTTATTTGAGTTTGTTTTACTGGGTACAAAACGTTATTTTGCTCACGTACAACATAATTGAATCTGGAAAGTAAATATTCTTCTCCGGCCGAGTCAGAATTCCATCATAATATTCAAGAAGTTAATCACCTGTTTGACTGAGGTTATAAAACTCAAGATAATTGGAAAGAGTTTCATGTTTCCTTTCAGAAATGTAAATTCAGTTCGACACAGCTATTATGTAGTTACTGCCCTAAATGAGTTGTAAATGTTATGCGTAGGTACACGACATGTTTCGAATAAGTAAAGTAAGTTCTGTGCATACAGCCTGCATTTCATGCACCTAGTAATGAATGATTTTTGTGTTGTAATGAGGCAATTTGTACAGAATTTATGTTAGCCGCGATTGCTTGACGTTCGAAATTAAAATAGTTCTAGAATTGTCTTTGTGTAATATAAAATAAATGAGTGACAACACACAACATGCCTAATAGAATGGAATAATAATAATAATAACGGGATGGGATCGTTAAAGGAAATTGCCTACTATGAAGATATGTTGTAGTAAGTCCAGAAAAAGTATAGTATTTTGTTTAGAGGACTGCAGTTGATAACCTAATTAAAACTAGAACACATACTGCTTTCCGCGTGGTCTTGAACACAGGTTCTCCAGTTTTAAGTCTTCGCTCTATTGACAGAGTCAGATCATCTTTTGTGTGTTTAGTGTAATCATACTCTTGTGAATTCGTTAAGTTGTCTAGGCTTATGGAACAGTGTGTCACTATTCATGTTTTACAGCGTTGATGATTACTAGATCTCAGATTTTAGGTCAAATGCCTATTTTTTTCTAAAGTGATAAACTAAAACTAGTTAAATATCTTCACGTTTTGTATAAAATATGAACGTTTGGAAGCTACTACTACTACTACTACTACTACTACTACTACTACTACTACTACTACTACTACTACTACTACTACTACTACTACTACTACTACCGTTTTACTACTACTGCCACTATTGTTATTAGAACTATGACTACTGCTATTACTAATACTGCTGCTGCTATTGCTGTTACTATTACTAGGCCTACTACCACAACCGCTATTACTAATGTCAATACTACCGCTATCACTACTACGACTGCTACTACTGCTGCTACCGTTTTACTACTACTGCCACTATTATTAGAACTACGACTGCTGCTACTACAACTATTGCTACTACTACTACTGCTACTACTACCACTACTTTTATTACTACTACTGCTATTACTACTAATATTAATACTACCGCTATCACTAATATTACTGCTAATACTACTGCTGCTACTGCATTGCTACTACTGCCACTACTGTTATTAGAACTACTGCTATTACTACTACCACCACTACTACTGCTATTACTACTACTATCATTACTGCTATTACTACTACTACTACTACTACTACTACTACTACTACTACTAGTACAGTCCACATCTGTGGAATAATAATTAGCGCATCTGGCCGCGAAACCAGGTGGCCCGGGTTCGATTCCCGGTCGGGGCAAGTTACCTGGTTGAGTTTTTTTTTTCCGGGGTTTCACTCAACTCAATATGAGCAAATGCTGGATAACTATCGGTGCTGGACCGCGGACTCATTTCACCGGCATTATCACCTTCACCTCATTCAAACGCTAAATAACCTGAGATGTTGATAAGCGTCGTAAAATAACTTACTAAAAACTACTACTACTACTACTACTACTACTACTACTACTACTACTACTACTACTACTACTACTACTACTACTACTACTACTACTACCACAACTGCTATTACTACGAGTCTAATGTTAATACTACCGCTATCACTACTACTGCTGCTGCCATTTTACTACTACTGTTATTAGAACTACGACTACTGCTTTTACTACTACAACCACTACTACTGCTACTACTATTACTGCTACTGCTATTACTGCTACTACTAGTACTGTTATTGTTACTAACTTACTATTTGCATGCATATATACATGCGGATACGCATACATGTTACAGACAGACGTGTTACCTGCGCACATACTGTAGTTACTTGAAGGTAAAATATATTACGAGGATCTAAACGTTACGTGACAGTCCACAATGTATTTATTTCTGGAGAGAAATCGAAATTGGACTTCAGTGTTTTCATACTCCTGGTATTGGAAGGAGGTGAGTAAATTTTTACTTCTGAGTAAAGACTTCTCCTTTATTTAATAAGTTGTTGAGTAAACTCTATGTATAATTTACCTTCATACCTTGACTTTTGTCTCTTAAGACTAGCCTACAGTGTTCTCTATCTCGAGTATTAAATTATTTCTTCTTAATATAAAATTGTACTGCAACGCTGTTCGTAACGATTTTCTCTTTGGAAGTAATAAATCATGTCTTGAGACAGACGTGTAGAAACTGGTAAAAGAATTCTAGAAACAGGAGATAATTCGCTAATGTCTTGGTTGACAAACCAGTCTGTAAACGGCAGTTCAGAGAGAAATGGGACAGTTGTTTGGTAATCAATTTTAACAGAAAATTTTAATTATGTTCACATAAAGAATGTACCGATACGTGATACGCATGATAATATCTGTTGATTAAATTATATGGTGCTAGGTAAGATATGTACCGTGATTTAAAGGCAGTCGGGTGATTTTTTTAGTAGTATGGGAAAGAAGGAAGTTTTATTACTCGATATGCCGTGGCTAACAGCCATATTCCTAGTCCATCGACTTTCTACATTGAGAACCTAGATTCAGATCCTTGTGATTTTAATTTCAAATTTGCAGTGTTGACGCAAGTTTCATCGGAACAGTCTGGTCTCCTCTGCAATCTGTCCATTAAATGCCAAGGCCTAAAAACTGATTGCTTTCCTCACGTTCGTAAGGTTCGGCAGAGGCAAACGATCATCCAGTCAGGGGTAACGTGTGATTAGTACGATAATTCTTCTGACCGTTATAGCTGAGTTGTGAACCTGATTTAGTTATTCATTGTAGTTCCCCAAATTCATTACGATGCTGGGTGGACACTGGTCCAATACAGTTGCTGAAATTTCTTGAGAGAATGTCTTCAGTCATGAAGACTCAAACCAGCGCTTATTCTACTCCGACCAAGACATATTAGGTCATTACTGTAGTCAAGATCTTGGCTATAGGCCTCCCATTGTGGAATAGAATCCGAATTGACAAATTTATAGGTAGCCTATACTAATACGGTTACGATTTTTCTTGCAGCAGTCATTTTCGCAAGGAAAAAGTGCACAATATTGAAGTACAGCGTTTTGTAGGACTGTAAACATGTGCGTAAAATAGTTCACATCAAAATACACAAATAGAGTACATGATATAGTATGTTATTTCTTCCTGACCCACATTTGTCATGCTGGCGAGTGACCAAGAGTATGTAATAAATTGAGTCGTTCAGAGCAAAAGTGGTGTAAGTCAAAAATGAGCAATGAGGGTTAAAGTAAACGTTCTGTTAAATACAGCGCAAAGTAGCAATTAATATACCCTTCTTTCTATCCACTGACTACTAATAGTTTAAATAAATTGAATATGAATTGCTACTTTGCGTTGTATTTTACAGAATGTTTACTTTAATCCTCATTACCCATTTCTGACTTACACCACTTTTGCTCTGAACGGCTCAATTGTTCTTTTAGATCGTCTACCAAATAATAAGAAATCACTTTTATATGCGTTCTGAAATATTATATGCAACATGAATTTTCTTATAAATCTCGAAACTACCGTCTTTCGAATACAATAGAAAGCAACTGGCATTACAATTCCCAGATACACGCAGTGGAGGCTTGTTATCAGTCACCTCAAATACGGACTGAGATGAGAAGTAAACGTTGCGATGTTAAATTATAATAATAGAATTGCCGTTTTGTGAGTGACCCTACGGACGACTTTTCAATCCCGGAAATACAGCGACGACATACAGGTACTGTACATAACGGTCACCAGATAGCAGACGTCCATGAACATCAGCAGGGCGCCATACAGGTTGCCCGTGATCAGTATGTTCATTCCACGGATACTCTTTGCAGCTTCCCTCCTTGAAATACTACACTTCATCCGTTAGCAGATAGCGTCCGTCGAGCGTCCCCGTGCGGCTAGATCCACAATAGTGAACGTTGCGCAGAGAAGCAATAATTGTTTGGTCGTCTCCGTTCGGCGTCACCGAAGTTCGTACACTTTACCTTGAAACCATATTTTATTAAATGAACGTGAGGGTAGGGTGAAATGGAAAATGGTGGTGGAATGAAATGTATAATGCTGAATGAAACTGGAGAATTCCCCCCCCCCCCACCCAAAAAAAAAACGACAGGTGCATAGCTTTACTATGCGTACATATCTCCACATATAACTATGTGTGGGTAGTGCAAGAAAAGAAACAGAATAGGAATACAAGGAGAACAAGGAGATTGCATGAAGAAAAGAGAAATACAAGTGAAACAAGGGGAAGACAAGGAGAACAAGTGGAATACAAGGACACCAAGAGGAAGACAAGAAGAATAAAGGGAAGACAAGAAGAATAAAGGGAAGACAATGAGAACAACTGGGAGACGAGGATAACAAGGGCAAAAAAGAGTATAAGGAGGAGAGCAAGGGGAAGACAAGGAGAACTATGGGTAGACAAGGACCTCAAGGAAACGACAAGGTGTTGCATTTTTATGTGATGGTCGATTCCCAAATTATATCCCCATACCTGGTGAGGAAAAAAATTTCGTTCTATGTCAAAACCTTGTTTACAGATTGTCGCCACAATATCCTGTTAGCGCCACTGTCGAGCCGGAACTCGAAGAATTATGACCCCCTCCCCAGTCTAGCACTGAATTACTGGAGATGCTGCTGCTGCTACAACTCCACCACCACCACCACCACCACTCTCCTGCTGAAACCTTTCTACGTCTGCAAATTATAATAAATAGTTACATGTTGAACCTTTACGTCCACTGTGTTAAATTTGTGTTTTGCCAATCTGAAGTGTTTACTATAAACACATTACTAATTGACGCAGATTGGCAATGAAATTCGAGGAATGTTATTGCAGATGTGCAAGACATTCCTTCCAGTTTCTGTATATGTATAGCGAGCAAGAGGCAGAGATTTGAACCCATTACCATGTAAGCCTGTGTGTGTCCCACTTCACTTCCGAGAGTTGAGACCAAATATGGAGAAGCTGGATACTGCGGAGAACAGTTATTTATTCACTGGTCTGATCTAGTTTTCCCCACAAGATGCCTCTTTGTCACTCACATGCATCTGATAGATACAGGAATTATTGCTTCTCGTAGTTGCGAATATTGAGGTCAGGATTCTGCAAGTTTCTCTCATTTCATCGTTCAGGGAACTTCAGTGATTAACTGAATATATGTTTTCTTACTCGATATTCTTCAGCGTTACTTTATAAACAGGAAGTATTTACACTTCGTTTAACTGGCTGTTTGTCTCTACAGAATGTTGCTGGCGAATCACTTTTTTTTAATTTTAGTAGGTTATTTTACGACGCTGTATCAACATCTTAGGTTATTTAGCGTCTGAATGAGATGAAGGTGATAATGCCGGTGAAATGAGTCCGGAGTCCAGCATCGAAAGTTACCCAGCATTTGCTCATATTGGGTTGAGGGAAAACCCCAGAAAAAACCTCAACCAGGTAACTTGCCCCGACCGGGAATCGAATCCGGGCCACCTGGTTTTCGCAGCCACTTTCACTTTTAAGAATATATAAATGTTCTTGAAATTCTGTTTGTGTCAAAATTTGTACTCTTTACAATCATGTGCCTTTCCTTTGAGACTTGCTGTAATTTTTTCTTCATATTTTCCGCCCAATACCGTGGTTAAGAGTTTAACGAGCAGAACCCGAGCGTCGAAGCTATGCTTGAATGTGGGTTCGAATCTCGCTTGGGTTGATTGCTTGATTGCAAGGCGAACGTCGCGTAATAATATCTAATTATCTATCTATCTGTCTGTCTGTCTGTCTGTCTGTCTGTCTGTCTGTCTGTCTGTCTGTCTGTCTGTCTGTCTGTCTGTCTGTCTGCCTGTCTGCCTGCCTGCATGCCTGCCTGTCAGTCTATCTATCTATCTATCTATCTATCTATCTATCTATCTATCTATCTATCTATCTATCTATCTATCTATCTATCTATCTATCTATCTATCTATCTATCTATCTATCTATCTATCTATCTATCTATCTATCTATCTATCTTTTCCTTTTCTTTTCTTCCTTTCTTTCTTTGCTTAACCTCCTTTGCGACTTCTGCACAACTGCGGTTAGGTCTAGGGGAGGGAGATTCATTTGGTCATACGCTATTGTCGGTTGGAATGGAATGAAATTTCGAGAAGGCGACAGTACGACCCAACACTTCGACCTTCCAAGATATATTATTGCGCTAATCCTCAAGTTAGGCGTATTCCCAAACCCACACTGGCTGACTACACTAAGGTTCAATTTGAAAACCATGTTGGGTTCGATAAGCTGTTACAATTAATATACTCTATTACTAAGGGGCAGATGTTGATGACCTAAAAATCTACTTAAAATGATCATTGAAATATCCTTAAACTAATGGAAAAATGACATAATTTAAAGAAAATGACATTTAAATATTATTCAAAGTACTCGCACCACAACTTCTTAAAAAGTAGTGGCCTTGTTTCAATGACTGCCCTGCAAATTTCGGAGAGAGGTGGCAACTTCCTGAAATTTGGCTAAGATAAAGGAAAAGATCATGCAAAAAATGAACGTTTTAAGGGAAAGCTTTAGATTTTAATGATAGTAAACAATGTGTTTCAATCGGTGGTGGTCCATGTCAGTGCCTTCATTCTCCGTCTACTTCCGTTCTTCACTTCTGTTACCAGATGTTCCAGATGGGGGAGTGTGAATGATAAAACAAATTGTGGGTGCAGCTTGCATTCTTGCAATCTTTTTTATTAAAATACTGTCCCTTCCCGTCCATAGGGACACAACGTCCTGTCCAGGACACGGGGAATTTCTCTCATTCTAAACATAAATTCTAAAGACACCCTTGTCGAGGCTTTCACTTAAAAACTAAGCTGTTGTGAAGCATTTTATATTACTTCCGTTGTGTGATGTGAAGTCTTCAGTGGAATGAGGGGTGGACTTTAGAGTCTGTTCCAAACTATAAAACTCAAACTTCACTGTTATTCACTTATTCAGTAGGTGATTATTACTGACCTATTTGTTTACAAAAAGATTTAACAGACCTATCGGTAAAGAAGAAAGTAAAATTCATTTCAAATAATCTAAAAGTTCTTCAAAGTATTAAAAATGACAAAAAAGGTCGAAAAAATATATAAATGACCTATTAGTTCAAAACGTCAAAAAATGCAATATAAGAAATTAATTTTTTTACGTTGATATTAACATAGAAAGGATTTCTATATTAATAGGCATCGTTCTAATGTGAAAAATAAGAAGATGACTTTTCATCAACATCCGCCCCCTATCTATTACCAATTTCAACTATGCTGGGTAACTTGGTAGGTGATATAGCGCCGCTCAATAAGATTCCGAAAACAGAGTAATATCTGTTTTGTTTTGACGACCATATCCAATTTGACCATTCTCTCAATCGAACTGTGAAATCAGAATACATTTTGGTGAGTGCATTCCTCTCTGTGACACGCCATTCTGTCGCTTGTTAGGTTTGTGTACACAGCATCCGTGTTGGGGACACACCCTCATGGATTATGTGATACCACAAAGCCCGCAGTGGTAGTATGCTTGACATTGATGGATAGACTGTAGGAGGCTAGCTCGTAGTTTCATTATCAGTAGGAAATGCAGGTTTTATGTTAAATACAAGGGGGATAGGGATAGTTGTGCATTTATAGGCTGTGATGTCTTTACAAGGAAGACATTTCTCTTCTAAAATGTTTCAGGCCTTTTATGGATAGTTATGATCCGTCTGTGACATACGTGTAAAAGACAATAGGATGGATTAGACAGGCAGTAAATGGTAGATAGAATGGGGACAGAGAAAGTACATTCCTAATAAGGTCTTGTGTTTGTTTCTCTAGGTCTGTTTTGGATTTAAAATTATTGTGAATGTGGCTGTTCTGACATTTCAATTGTACGCTTGATATAACCAATAAACATTGCTTTCATTCATGTAAATGCATTGGAATTAACTGCTGTCCTGAAAGAATTCACAGATGTTCATCATTGTTTTGATGCTGTGACCACATCACTCATTTCAAGTCGTATCCTTTTTGTAACAGTATTGGCAATGACTAATTATAATAAGCAAAGAACGCTTAATAATGAAATAAAAACTCACGCGTATATTGTACCATTGTTTTCATCGAAAAGTTTGAGAGTCTTTCAGTGAACTTTTGAAACAAATTGGAACTGTGTTATGTATACAGGGTGTATCAAAGTTATAGCGAAAACTGAAACGGTTGAAAGTATACGATAATAGAAGCAAAAAAGTTCCAACAAACGTGGGTCCCCAAACGAGCCGTTTGAGAGAAATTGCGAGTTGCAAGCCGCCATGACTTCATTCGTTGTAAACATCTTATGTTTTACTCGTTGCGCACAAGAAACTATCCGCGATGTGCTCTTGTTTACAAACTGAACATTGTCGATAGGTGGAACACCTCCTTTAACAGGTATTGAATTCAAATTGAATTGAATTTACGGGAGGAGAGCACTATGGCCCAGCACTGCGACCTGTTACAGTCTATTGCGCTAACCCTCAAGCTAGGCGCATTCCCAAACCCACATCGGCTGACTACACTAAGGTTTGCTGCGTACCCAGGTGTCGAGCAGGCAACTCCCCTCGTCCCTAGGCTAGCCCCCTCCGTGCGTCGCCAGCCAGCGATTGAGGAATGCTATGGAATGATAACGAAATGGAGAAATGGTGAAGGAATGATGTAAATGCCTAATATGGGGAGAAACGGGGGAACCCCGAGAAAAACCCCAACTGCGACCTTGTCCGCCGTAAGTGTCACTATGGATTTTTCAATGAAAAATCCAAACCAATCCAGACCTGATCGGGACTCGAACCCGGGGCGCCTGCGTGACAAGTCAGAAGTCTGACCGCTCAACCATCGCAGGGATACCATTAAACGAAAAGTCTACATTTCAAATAAATATAGTCCTAGTTAGTACACATTTTATTTGCAGTGTAGACTTTTCGTTTAATTTCCCATCTAATTTGACTCAAACTTCACCTTTAACAAGGAATAAAATACTACTTCAGCACGTTACATGTTACAATTCACTGTACACTCTTACCTGTTACATCTCGGCAATGTTCAGTTTTTTTAGAAAGAGACATCGCGGACCAATTGTACGCAACGAGTAAAGCATATGATGTTTACAACGAATGAAGTCGGTGGCGGCTTTGAATAAAATATTCACAATTATCTCTTAAATGACTCGTTTGGGGACCCATGTTTACTGGAACTTTTTTGCTTCTATTATCGTATAATTTCAACCATTTCAGTTTTCGCTATTAATTTTGATACATTCTATATAGACATTAAACATTTATTTCCTGACCTCAAAACCCCGCTTGTTTCTTATCGAGTCATCCAACTTCAGTGGTTTGTTGAGCATTAAATACACTATTTGATTTTAGTTAAAGATGCAGAATTTTGTAGAAGGAAGATTTAATGCAGCAAAGTTCCTATCATTTTAATCAATAAGAATCGAGAATGCCGGACGATCGAAAACACGTAATCCTATCGAAAATTGACAGTTTTATTAGGAAGGCATACATAATAGGAGAAATAGATTACGTTCATGCTTTTCACACTTTTCATTGGTGTTAATCGTCCATTTTTTCGTCTTACCATATAACGTCTTAATTTTTTGAAGAGTTAAAACATCTGCATATTTTAAACAGTTTTTTCTTGCTTTGGACAGAAGATGTGAAGGGAATAATTGCATTGAGAAGAAAAATTATAAACTTCGTTCACAACAGCATGTTTCTGCTGCCTTTTCTAGTTTTTTTTTTAACAAAAAAATTAAATGTCTGAAGAGTCACTCACGGATAATTTTTTTCACTGAAATATCACAAAGAATAAGCCTCTGAAATTAATGACATTACTTACTGTTCACACTGTGTGTGTGTGTGTGTGTGTGTGTGTATATATATTTTTTTTTTTCCCATAAATCGAAAGTTTTATATATCTGAATTTCTTATTATAATAATTGTTAAATGCAGCCACCGGCGTAGTCAGGCGGTAGCGCATTTGCCTTCTGATCCGAGTTTCGCCCGGGCATAGGTTCGATTCTTGCTTGGGCTGATTACCTGGTTGGGTTTTTCAGAGGTTTCCCCCAACCGTAAGGCGAATGTCAGGCAATATATGGCGAATTATCGGTCTCATCTCGTCAAATACGATCTCATTATCAGTAATTTCATCGACTCTAAATAATCCAGTAGTTGATACAGCGTCGTTAAATAAACAAGTAAAAATATTGTTAAATTCATTGCTAAAGAACAAAATTGTTGCACATTTCATTTATATTCTGGATCCTCGTGTTCAACTGCAGTTCAGCATCAGATGAAAATTAATTAATTTTATTAGCAGTAACTCCTAAATTAGTACTTTTGGAACCGTTAAAAGTTAAGTAATTGGTAAATACTCGTACATTTTTGCAACCCAGTAATGTAACAAGCTACCCACCTAAATAATTTAATTTAGTACAAAGTAACAGTACAAAAAATAAATAATACAGTTAACATCAAACAGTAATGGCAATACAGAACTTGATGCAGTGATCGATATTATGAATATAAACCGAAATAAAATGCCTCAGTTTAAGAAAGATTGATCTACCGGAAGAAACGCACGACACACTGATTTTGGATTTAGAAACAAGTACCGGAAATGTAACCATAATGTTCCTAGTAATGTAAGAATTAAAAATGGGTAAGATAGGATACCTATCCTTTGTTGAATGGAGTCCTGGTCGAAATAAAAAATAGCCTCAAAAATCCTCAAATCCAGAGTATTTAAGACAGAATCATGGCCTCGTAAAGTGGAGGATAGTAGTTGATACAGCGTCGTTAAATAACCAACTGAAAAGTGGAGGAAGTATATGATACGGTTGGTTAGTGGGATTAGAAAAGATACAACTTCTATGAAGAAAGTTATCCAAACGGGACGTAGATGCTAAGCTCTGCAGGGATAAATATGCAACTACGTACTACACTATAAAGCGTCAGATGGGATAATTATAATATGAACAACAAAAATGCATTAATTTATCGACATTGATGATTAATGATGTGATTTTCCCCTATTAGGTGCACACTCGTGTCATATATTTTTTTTTCTTCGAATGCCCTGATTTTGTAAACTAAATGATGTCCGTTTTGAATTGCAGAATTGAATGCCTTATGTGTGTATTTGTATAGACTCCTTATTATCATTTCTGTCATGTTTCATGAAGGTATGCATAGAATGATGAAGGGAATGCCAGAGATTGGGAGCTCCCATATTGCATTCCTTCAAACATTTATTTGATGACTTTCAGCAAGAATCCCCTCCTCTCCCAATCAATCATGTTATAGGTATAATGGTCTTCTTGTACACAGATTTGTTACAGTGTCTGTATTTGGGTTTGCTAAGAGGTACTTGATTTCACGGTAGTGAGAGACGTGACAGGTTGGCAACGTTAAACAGCAAGCTGCACTTTTGAATATGCAAATTATTGTAGACTTCCTAGTATTAATCATAACGTGATTGGAAATATTTAATGAAGAAAGCTGATGTATTCTGTTTGAAGGGAGGGAAGAGTAAGAGATATTTTACAATTTCATGTATGTACGGAATTATTTAAATAATTAATTTATATACTGTATTATATAACACATATTACAAAAAATCAAATTACCAACAAATAAGCAAAAAATACATTACAAAATTAAAAACCTAAACCGACATAGATAAAATTTTCTTAAAACAATAAAAATAAAGTGTCTGAATATTTTCCTAAGAGGGATGAAGTTAAAGTACGGATGAAGTTACAGGGGAATGGAGAAAGTTACACGACGCAGAACTGCACGCTTTGTATTCTTCACTTAACATAATCCAGACGTTTGAGATGGGCAGGGCATATAATACGTATGGGCGAATCCAGAAATGCATATAGTGTGTTAGTTGGGAGGTCGGAGGGAAAAAGACCTTTGGGGAGGCCGAGACGTAGATGGGAGGATAACATTGAAATGGATTTGAGGGAGGTGGGATATGATGATAGATACTGCATTAATCTTGCACAAGATAGAGACCGATGGCAAGCTTATGTGAGGATGGCAATGAACCTTCGGATTCCTTAAAAGCCATTATTATTATTATTATTATTATTATTATTATTATTATTATTATTACTCATGTTGTAAGGCGTTCGAGCGTGGATTGAAATTCCCCATGGACTGATAACTTTTTTGGAAAGAGTTTTTTCTAACTGTAAGACGCATATCAGGAAAGCCCATGGCGAATTCTTGGACTCGTCTTCCTGCCACCAATTCCGTCGACGCTAATAAATATTGCAATGTCGTTAAATAACCCTTTTAAAAATAACTTTATTATTTAGTGTGAAACGACACACATTTATGTTATTAAATTGTAGAGCAACTATTAAATTTGCTTCCTTTATATCTTAACTGCTAATTTATATCTCGATTAGGAATATGTGTAATTAATATTACACGAGACAATAAACGGATATTACATGACATCATATGAGGAGATTTAGAGGAAGGCAGAAATTAGGAAAAATCGGAAAATGCAGTGAAAGACCTGCCATTTGGCAAAACACTACGTATATATAACACAGAGTTTGTTTTTACTTTCGGAAGTGAGTCATAAATATAATATGTCAAGAGAGACAAATGCTAAATGCAGATTGCAGAAATGAAATCCCTTAGAAAAGTTGAAGGCTGCTAAGAGAGAGATCAGAAGACATAAAAAAGCTGTATGGTGTGAATGTTAGTATAGAGGAATACAGGAAATCCTGGAGACAAACACATAAATCAAATGACCAGGAAATTAATATTCTAAATGCTTTCTGAGCAACGAAGAGATGCTGGACGTCCAAGAGAAAGATTAAACGAATAGTTGCTTACGGTACGAGTTTTAAAAATGAAATTTTATTTTACGAGTAGGAAAGTTTGCGAAACGAGGCTGAAGGCCGAGTAAAGTTACCCAACAAAGTACAATCATTTTAACGTGTGTATAGTACACTACTTTTAGACACTCGTTCGTCCGTGCTGGTATAGAGACAATTCCTTGAGACTTATCCACTGCTGTATTCCCCCTCATAGTAGTAGTGAAACTTTGTTACATTAAAAGTAAGATGTCTTATAGTTTAGTGGTAAAGCATTCGATTGCAGGTCTATAGATCTCCGTTTCAAACATAACATTACCTATATTTAATTAATTGTTTAATGTAGTTACTAATAAAATAGTTGTTGAAACTATTTGAGTGGCCTAGTTACAAAGATGTCCATGTCCATTTGTCAAACATTTTCAGTAGAGGTCAAAAACTGTTCTAGTTTGAGCCAACTCAGGAAGTTGAATTTTTTTCTGCAGTATGTTGGCAGCTTAGAATAAATAATTTGCTTAATTTAAATATTTCATTTTCCATAATGAGATAATTGAAAAATAAAAATGGACTTGGCCAGCTTTTTAACAAAGAATGGGAGGTGGCTGTTTTTGTAACAAATGACAGCATACCCCATATATTTGAATAGGAAAACAGAGAGATTTAAAAATTTCGATTTCTTTTATCTGTTTAAGAATGATTTGAAACACATTTATTTTAAGAAAAGTACATTATATTAGTGCAGCCATATGCAATTGATTTGAAATACGTAATTCCAACAAAATAAATAGAAAACACTGCAGAAATTCACTGGCGATCTGAAAGTAAAGTTATTGCTTTTCAACATTGTTGTACAGAAGAAAAAGGAATCGATGTTATTAACATATTCTCCCACAACCACCTGTTCAGTCACATAACCTAATTCAAGCCTCTAATTGGTTTCACGTGGAGTTGGTGGCTATTGTCATATACACGCTTAAGAGGCGGCCGTCTTTGTAACGAAGGCTTGTTTTTAAAGTGTAATTTAACACATTTCTGAACGATTTTGACAGAAAATAGTATCAAATTCAGATTCCACGTATAAATTTCCATAAGAATAACTCTTAACCCCACTTCGAAAAAAATGGACTTGATCATCTTTGCAACCATCATTTAATTTGTGTAAGCGTGTTTCTTAACCAAAAACACTCATTGCTACAAGTAGACGTGGTATTGTTTCGATCGCTTTATCGATCAGTTGCGATTGCTGCCATGTAACATCTGGTGGGAAACACTTGATAGTCTATGTAAACAGCTGAAAATCAGTGTGAAAAATACTTAAGCATACTACCGTATAGCGTAATATTGAATGTTTAACACGCTTGCCTAGCGTTAAAAGATCTGCTTTTAAGAATGATTGTCTGAAAACGTAATGTGAAGACACAGGAGGCATGTTTTACGTATTATTTCAATTACAGTATTTCCACTTGTAGTAACTCGACAACATATTTGTAATCTGTACTTATTCGAATGGTGTAGTATCACAGTCTAGTATATACAGTTACGAAGCTTGAGTTTATGAGGGTACTAGAAACAAGAGACTGTGCATGTACTATTTCGCATTGTCTCTAATGAGGCGATAGTAGCAATCCTAGTGGTTAGCAACTATCTATGGATGCATATTTATTACGTATTGACCTTCGTGACTGTATATACTAGTTTGTGGTAGTATGCTATGAGCTGCTCCACTCGATTAGGCAACTCATATGAGCCTGTTAAATATTGACATGGGCGAGTTATTGTCAGTAAAATGAGTCTTCTCATTAAGGGTCTCATTTACGTTCCGTAAATCTGCTATACGGAATCCCCAGTTTTATTTATTTTTTTAAGGAAGCCATGCGAAGAATTTTTATCGCCCTTCGTCTGTCTTCCTTGGACGGGCCAGAACCCGCCAATCTTGAAGCCAGTGGAGCATTCGTGACGATTAGAATACCGACGACCCCGCATGGTCTCGTGAAGTAATAGGCCCTACTTAAAATTTGCATAAATATAAGGAAAATTATTAGATATCGGGATCGTTGATTAATGGTATGTAAATTCTGAAATCAAATACCATAGTGTTACGCAAGACAAATATCAACATGCTAAGTGGTGTTCAAGACACGGTATTCAGGTCGTTACTGGTAGTAGTGACATATGGCGTATGTTGACATCAATAACTCATTTTTCGTCAAAACTGGAAGTAGGCCTTTGTGTCAGGTGACTCATTCTAAAAGAATACAAATTCAAACAATCAGTACAGTTTTCAAGGTAGTTCAGAATTGTAAATAGATAATTCATTGAATGTTGTGTCTTAATTAAAGACTTATATAATGCTGTGTGTTTAATTTATTATACGGAGAGTTGAATCTCGTCAAGATTTTTTTAGATTGTTTTATTTAACGACGTTAGCAACTGCCGAGGTTATACCAGCGTTGCCGGTGTGCCGGAATTTTGTGCCGCAGAAATTCTTTTTAAGTGCCAGCAAATCTGCTGTCATGAGCCTGTCGCATTTAAGCACACTTGCACTTGCAACTTCAGACATTGAAGGCCAGCGGTGTACCGACTGCGCCACCCGGGACGAAAATCTCGTCGAAGTTTAAGTGAATTCACATGATCCAAAATTTGAGTTTTTAGCTAGGATATGAAGAATAGCGTTAATTTTGTGTATTAGCACGCATTAAAAAATTTAATTTATGGTTTATTTAATGACGCTCGCAACTGCCGAGGTTATATTAGCGTAGCTGGTGTGCCGGAATTTTGTCCCACAGGAGTTCTTTTACATGCCAGTAAATCGAGTGACATGAGCCTGCCGCATTTAAGCACACTTTAATGCCATCGACCTGGGCCGGAATAAAACCCATGACCTCGAGCACAGAAGGCACTACTAAGGCCGACAGCACGCATTATGTTACCGGGACTTATTAAATATAACCAGATTTAACTAAATAAAAGAAATGATAAAATGGTTTAGTTCAGTAATCATTAGAGCGGTGCAGACTGAGCACATGACAGACGGAATGGCATCATAGGAAAGGTTCCGACGTTACTCGGCGTGTTCCCTGTGTACAAGCGACGCGACGGTCATGTTCACGATGTGTTGACGTACAGACGACACAATAGAAATGACATAGTTCCCTAACGTTTCTGCAATTAATTTTCTACAGATCCTTTAATAAGATATCAAAATTGCAAAACTAATTAACCATTTCATCCTAAAGAAATAATATATATTTTACATGTATGATTTCATACAGAACGCAAACAAAATCACTGTTTATTTGTAACGGGTTCATGATATTCTATTCGCAAAAACATTTGAACAATTGTTTTTTGTCTTTCTCTTTTCTTTACAATGAGTGTGAGTTATTAACGCACATGTTATACGTTATCACTTTTCTTCCAAATATTGTTACAGTGCACAACAAATGACATTTGTAAGTTATTAACAGAAAACGATTATCGTCTATCTGATAGCATGGCCTTATAATATGTGGAGAAGCTTCTTTCTACGTCTGTTGAAACAACTGGGGCATACGTAAAATCCTGTACAACATTTTTTTTTCAATTTCTGTTAGTTCTTCAAAGGAATCCTTATCTCCAGAAATACTGTCACTAATCTTGCAAAGTTTATAATATCCACCAATTTTTTCAACATATTTGTTATTTTCGCAGATATTATTTTAGAAATTGTATCGTCTACTTGAGTCACTTTCTTCCAGATATTTCGCAATAGGGAAATCTGATCAACCAGTTTTGTACCAGACTTTTCTAAAGCTGTTACACAATCAGGAATAAACCCGTAATTCGATTCAATGTATTCCAATTGTTGTTTTATGCTTGAATCAACCAACAGACGTTGGACTAGTGGTATTGCAAATGCATCTTTCACATCAAATGATTGAATAACATTCTGGACCTGGTCGAAATATTTACAGTAATAAATGCAGGCCTTCAACCAGGAACCCCATCGAGTAAGTATAGGAGAAGGAGGAAGAGATACACCAGGACATATCTTCTTGAATGCTTAACAAAACGCATCACACATTTCTTCATGGAACACGGATGAAGAACTGTGACCCTGCTCATATGTTTCGCCTTTTTTTTTTTTTTTTTTTTTCAACTTCATGAGAACACGTTTTTGTACATCCCTATTTACATGTCTTCGAACATTATATGCTCTAGTTACTGAAACTGATATTTTACACAATTTACAGAATAGTTTATCTTCGTTGCAACAAAAAAAATCACCATATTCGGAAAGAAATCTCTTAGGGCCGTATTCATAGACATTCTTAGCGCGGGCTTTCGGTGGATAATCAGCGAACTAACGTTTTTCGTATTCATAAATCAGTGTCAGCGATATGATATGATATGCATCCTGTTTAGCACGCTCGTAGCGCGGGCTAGCGAAATGTCTATGAATAGCACCCTTAAACTTTGCCGAACGAATTTTCTCCCCCTTAGGCATCGTAACACTAGAACCGAATTGTTCTTATCTTTCTTCAGTACTGACGTTTCCTTTACCAAGCTGTACCTACTGCTTGCAGCTATCCTGTGTACCGTAGAGTCAGACTTCTGCGGGTACACAAGGTGAATTTACAACCCTTGCCCTGTTGCCGGTGTGTCGAATAACTGCTCCCTTTGCACTGCTCTAGTAATCAAATAGGCTAAATGAATATGGTCTGTTTTTTAAACAAATGTTGAAGTCCTATTGCACGAATTACTGTTTTCCCTGTTAGGCCTAGATACATTTCTTATTGCTATAGGTCAACAGTCAAGTGGTATTTTGTCTTATAATGGTTATGAAATATATTAAGATTTCCTAACTTGGATACATTTCTTGATTGACCTCTTCGAGCAACAGATGTGGAATCCTAATTATTTGATCTAAATATGATTGAGATAAGTGGTCAGATACCGATTTGTAAATAATCTGTGAGAAAAATAAAGACGAAGCCATCGGCATACCTCAGGGATAAGGAGCAGGACTTCGTTCTCCGAGGTTACGTTCGGGCGTTCGAATTCTGCTTGAGCTGTTCACCAAGTTGGATTCCTTCAGGGATTTTCTCCAACTGTAACGCGAATGTTAAGTAAACTCAATGTTTGCGAAGATGAAAGGTGCAGTTTATAGGGAATGGATTCACAGGCGAATTATTGTGAAGACCAACAGGAATGGAGTCAATGAAATTACGCCTTTATAGTATTTTGTTTCATGGAAAGGACCTTACATTACTATAAGAATGTGCTGAGAGATAACAGAGAAAGTTTGGCCCCAAAAAAACTTGAAATGAGGCTAATCGTGTAAACGAGGGGGAGGGGGGGGGGAGATAAATGTAAGCGATGATAAGGTGGTTTTAGTTTATGCCAGTTTTATAAATATTGATGAAAGTGTATTTTCTAATGGAATACTCCAAAACATTAAATAAAATATTGTGCTTTAAGATTCAATAGTATTTCTAGTATGAAAACAGCTAAAGTAGTTGCTGTAAGAGCCTAAAATCTGGGTCCTAATTATTATGAATACGTACTTATACAATAATGACCTATGGCCTACTGTCAAGAGTACTAAATTTCAGGTCAGGAGATAATAAGCTATTTGGATTAAAAAAGAGTGCAGAAAGAACACATCCCATAACATCAAAGGGATTACAGATTTTCAATTCCAAGAAGAAATTAGCGGCTCATGTACAATTTGACAGTGACCCACAAACTTGATAACCCTTAACTTTATCAACTCGCAGTCTCATTAAGCCGCCAGTCACAAATCATTCACAAGATGATAACACTGTGCTACAACACCATACTTGGAGCTCTACGATGTCGTCTTGATCCTCGTTAAAGTGGGAGAGAGTGCAGTTTCTGAATGCAGACTGGTTTAAAACGTATGTTGAAGTATGTTTTATTGCCGTGTCCAGTTTGCGAGAATTGCAAAAGACAAAGATTTGTATTTATACGTGGTGATTGAAACGGTTGTGCTGAAAATAGGCAAAGATTAATTGAACTTAATAATTAATTTTGTATTACACCAAAAGTTGGAACTGGCGACCACCACATGTATTGCTGGCATTACATCGTGCAGTGAATCTCTGACGCACTCTTCCAAATACCGCTGGCACCATCCGAACCGCACCAGATGCTGCAAGTAGTCTGGCTAAAGTTTTTCTGAGTCTTCTATGATGTCTCGTGAACAAAATTTTTGATATGCTCCCCAAAAAGTACTCAAGACGCATCAAGTCAGGGGAGCGGGCTGGCCAATCGAACCACATCTTGCGATTCAACGCCCGGGATATGCGAAATTTATGAAGTCCCATGCAACAAGAGTGTGCTGCGTCCTTTGCATCCACAGCTGCTGAGGATCAGTCTACTATGGAGACCACAGGTTCCTATTCGAAAAAATGTTATATTTTGACCTTTCTATAAGCACCATCAATTTGAGAACAACCTCTTCAATCGCTCGGTATTTAAGCCAGGAATGCTGGCTTATTGGCAGTGGATAGTCAAATGATGGTGAGCATGAGCACATTGCATTCGCAAAGGTTTGTGCTACTATTATTTCTGCTGCTGCTAGGTTTACTCGGTGCCGATTGTCTGCGAGGAGTCTTAACATCTCGCCATCCAAAGGACCTTTCGAGGTCTCTCATGGGATAACTTTTTAATGGGTGTATAAAGAATGCCTTTGATATGCAATCTAGAAAACGTAAGTTTATCTCATTGTTGTAGTGTGTAATAAATTATTTGATATATGTATGTCTTTTATTAAATGACTGTTCAAGCAATTGAACTTAAAAGAGTAATATCGTTCATAACATAAGGAACTTATCTGTTGCGAAAAGCGTAAAACGCAATTAGAAGGTATGTGTCGCCTTGGATATTCTTTTCCATTTTTTTACGTAACGGGTTTTTACTTAAAGGATTTTTGGACGTTTTGTATTACCACCATGTATTGTCCTCAATTCTTACTATAGTAGTAGCGTGTTTATATAGAGGTCAAATGGATCCACGTTCGATTTGTGGTAGAGAATTGAAAATGCATTTCTCTTTGTAATAGCGTTTTTGTTTTGTGTTGTCTCATATGGCAACTTTGAGCAATGCTGACTGCATGAACGGAGAGTTCCACTACTTATGTGAGCATCTAGTTGTGGTTAAAACCTTCATGAGTGAGGACGAAACGGGCAAAGTAATTTAACTTGAAAGTTGTTCATAATTATTCTTATGATGAGTGAGTATCTTAGAAATTTTATTGTACCATCCCCTTAATAATTACATAAATACTTCTAGCATAATATAGTAAGACATTTCTTCTCCCTATTGCTTTTCTTTTATCTCCCCCATTTGTACGTGATTTTGTTCTCCCCTTCCAATTTCCTTTCATCATCCCTTCCCGTCTTTCCTTCCTTTTCATTTAAACCATTTGCCTCACGTTCCCTTCTCCTATACATTTCTTTAAATTTCTCTTATTCAATTTTCTTGTTCAGATGTCTATGTAATTTTAAATATTGTAAATTTGTGAGGCGTATATTATGCCTGTAATGTACCTTCGACGATTTTTAGGTGTTTATTTTTTTAGTAATTACCATCAAAATATTAGTTAATAGAAATTTTAAATGTTAAGCTCTTGTTCAAGAAACCATCTTAATACATGTTGGAATTTGTTAATGTTTCAAATTTAAAACTTGGATAGTTTCGTTATACGTTATAATGAAAATTTATTTGTAAATACTTAGTGGCAGTTTTAATTTTAGCAAAAATTATTTATAAGATTTTAAGATAGTGTATTTGTTCATTGTCAGTTTGTATATTTGATAAATTCAAAGGAGCTTGTTAGTTTTTTTAGGTGGTTGATTTCATAATGAAATTTCCAAGGTTAGTATTAGTGTTACGTTTATTAAGTTTTGAATTTATTTTTGTGTGGTAAACTTACACTGATACTCCCGTAATTTCAATTTCTAATAAGTAGCAGCCATAATTTCTCAGTTTAGAAAGATTTCTTCTTATCTTCCTCATAAGGCAAATTATGTAATAAATTATACAGAATTTCGTTATGTTCCACATTCTTTTCTACTTTAAACTTTGACGACTATTAAGTTAGCATAATTACATTTCTTGCATGTAAGTTTTTATTACACGAAGTCTTGGATGATGAACGGCATTATGATAATGGAAAAGTTTAGTAAGAGGAAGTTCTTCCATATATACTTAGTTTGAAACTAATAAAACAAGTAAAGAAGAAGTAAGTAGTGCGTGGAACTGGAATACAGAATGACTTTGTATTCATTTCTATCTTCTCTTGTGTAAAAGACGAATGGGATTTCGTAGTAAGCTAGTAAGCATAGAGGGTGAACATAGAACTGTACATACATAATATTTGGTATTTTTATAGGCCTGAAGTCAACCGGAATATACAGGGTGTTAAGTAATTTGTGGAAAACCTATGGATAATGGATAGAGATCCTAAAAACAAGGAAAAAATTGCATGTAAATGAACTCAATTTCTCTTTGTTTTTTTAATTACACACAGTAATTTTATTTCATTCTTACATTGGTGTGGATCATGGTTATTAAATCAGTAGGCCTTATAAAGAGAGGGGAGGGGAATCTACTCATTATTGCCACCTGACAACTAAAAACGAGGAATAGTGGAAGCTTGACGATACATGAAGGAGCATTGCACATTTTTCTCTTTGTGTTAGAACAATTCTAAGTCAGCAACTCCCTAATAAATGCATAGATCGAGGAGGACCAACATCTTGGCCTGCTCGTTCCCCTGAACTGCCATTAGCTTTTTACTAATGTGGACATTCAAAAGCAATTGAAGAAGATTGTGATCCCAAAACTCACTCAGTCCATTTGGCCATTTTTATGATTTATCTTTGCATATGATTATATTTGAGATCTGTAACATATTTTAAGCTTGTTTTCGTCCAAACCAACACCAGTCCTCGTGTAAAAGTTTGTGTTACTGTGTATGTCACTTGAAAACTCACTCAGTCTATAAAGCGTGGGATAAAAAAACTAGCCCAATTCTTCATAAAAATGTACTTAATGCGTTTTGGGATTACACTCTTTAATTATGTATTCAAGACCTGTTGAGAACACTGAAATTCTTCGCCAGCGTGTTGAAGAAGAATGTCAACTGATAGAACAGATGCCTGGAATATGGGGGAGAGTAACATACAGTAGTCCAGGATTGCAGTGCTTGGAAGTACTCGGTATCCAGATATTTTATAAACAAAGATGTAAAAATGAAATTGTAGTATGAAATAAGAAGTATCTTTAATTTAAAAACAAAGCGATATTGACTATATGTGTACAAGGACTTTTTTGCTTATTTTCAGGTTCTATATCGACTCCCCAGAGTTTTCCACTTATTAGTTAACATTCTGTATAATGGCTGGTGTTTTCTGTATACCTTGTGATTTAATTCATATTATGAACAAAAATGGAAAATGTGTGTTATTCAATATCCAACCATAGTGTTTCAGATTTAAAACCTTCACCAATAAGCGATACTTCTGCACGCAGCTGTGTTATCGTCTTCTGTTTCCGGGGGGGGGGGAAGTCGCAAAGGAATCTCATCGACAGCGACTCGTCATTACCACTAATCGTTGATATTAAAATTAAAAAAAAAAAGTTGTATTTTAAAATTTCCTACACAAATTTTCTGCATTATAAAATTCACCTCTTAAAAGTTCTTTGCCGCGTACAGTTCCAATTTCTCAGAATTTTCTAGCACGTAGGTTGATTAGAAAATTTGATACCTGGAATATTCTCTGTGTATTTCATTTGCACTTGGCGAGGAGATTTAATGGGTACGCGAAAAACATGAACATTGTTATGTAGTAAACCGAGGAACATCCACTACTATCACACGATCATAACGAATTGTCGCTCGTACTGACTACCTGACCAGCAGGAAAATTCATTCTCTTCCATAGGGACTGGATAAGTCTAGTTGTATTGTGATTTTTCCCTGTGTTATCTGTCATCTCAGACCTTTACCAGCGTACACAGCACGAGGTGTTAAGGGAAACTCATAACACAGCTGCGTCCAGTGCCGCTTATCTGTACTTAAATATATGGTAGATTTAATGTTTGACTAATCTCACTTCTAGTAAATTTCATTGTAGGTATGTTGTCAAAGTTTTTAAATGTTCTTTCGTTGTTTACTGAATAATATTTGTAAATGTTACTTTTAGAAACTATTTGATATAATTGATCATGTGGAGCTTTTAGAGAGAAATAATTGTACAGTATTCTTCAAGGGATATAATTGTGTGTAACAATTACTAAAAAAAAATAACTTATTGTGTTTTCCCAGAAGCAGTGCATATGTTGAGTTCTTTTCAATTTAGATTTCGTTGTAAGAGTTGTTTTAATAAAATTCTTCTTTTCATCTTTGTAATTTAAATATTTGTGTTTAATTTTAGTTATTTCTTGACGCGCGTAGTTACCGAGGTTCTTTCACTTTTAAATTGAAAAAGACATTCCGCAACCATAAAATATCGCAGTATGTCTTCAGAAGATGGGAACTGTAAAATATGAAATTTGGTGAAGATTATGAAACTTCAAGAAATTAGCGCCAAAATGATGAAGTAGGCCTATCAATAACTAGTATTTTGTTAGAAACTTTTAGTACGTAGGGTAAAGTTGTCTAATGCCGTGATACCCCCAATCCCGTGATACTTTTTTAAAACTGAATGTCAGTCAAAGCTTTGCCGTTCGATCATAGCGCCAGACATCTTTTTCGAAAGAGTGCATCTTTCAGCTACTTTTGAGACATCAGTGAACTTCGTAGCAAGATACCCAATCCCGTGATAGTGAAAAAAACGTATCACGGAATTAGGGGTATCACGGCATTAGGCAACTTTACCCTACACATGGTAGCTCTCGGAAACCTGTCAGTATTGTAGCTGTCAGATTAACTTTTCCGTACGCAATTTACAGTAAAATGTTGCGACAGTTCATTTTCATTAAACCGTTGGAAAGTTTTACAAGGAAAAGTGCAAGAACCTCAATTTTATTTTTACTCTGGTGTAAATAACATAACATGATGTTTTTCCTGTTCTTTATATTATATTAATCTTTTTCAGATACTTCGATTTTTACTTTAAGTATGTCATATATAATTCAGAACGGAATTGAAGTTAAATTAAACGTCTTGCAAAGCATGCAGTGATATGAGCTAAGCCTTGTTATGATATTTAAGTATAAAATTATGATCTCTAGCTATGTAGGCTGTGTAGCTGTTAAGCATCGCTCTTCTTTTGAATGGTAGTTGTAGTGTTTGTAATATTGAACTTGTCTCTACTATGGGCTCCATCTTGTTATCACGTTTCAGTTTAATTAATGTGGCAGTACTGTTTCGTGACAAGTAATGCACATTCTGAGAATCAAGGAGTGTGCATTCAGTTATGTGAAAGGTGTGGGTACGGTTTGCATGTTCAGTTATCTTATTTACAAGACGTACAACAGAAAGTTTTAGCCATGGATGAATAAAAGTCTTTGATGGGTTCATGGGTCTTGGATATGATACAGTGTTTCATGTGATTTAAATGTGAGTTGTTTGTACAATTTTAATTGAGCTCATTATCATGTTCGTCCTTCTCTTTCTTTCTCCTGTAATACGGAATTCTCAGCAAAATCCACGAATCACTTACTACTGTTTGTGTGTAAATTAGTAGACAGACTTTCTTAATACTTAGTATGCACATTGTGGCGCATTTGATATTTTACATAAATTTTTTCACGTGTATTGTGAATAAGCAAATTTATTTTAATTATCCAAGTCCTATTTTATATTTTAATATAATATTCCTATATTAATATCAGAGAAACCGAAATTATTACCGAGCCACGAGATTGATTTTTGACGAGCAGAGCGTTGGGGTTTTCCGATTAGTTGTTTCTTCTAAGCCCGACGCAGTACACAGTGCGTGGTTTTCTTGGTTAATTGTTCTCACTAAGCGGGCGACACAATTATGCTGGAAAGTTACATTATGAATCTCTGTTAGTGTGTTGTCTGTATTTTATTAAAAATACTTGTCATAGTTCGATACACAGTACCACAACGCATTTTCCCATTTTCCTTCTACTGAAGAAGTCGTGTTTGTATTTATTCTTATCTAGATCGGAACCTGTTCCTTGCCACATATTAAATAATTTAACATACTGTTTCGATTGTTGTGTAGCTTCTGGAAACTCGCCCGAAACTTGAGTGAAAACAACTCGTACGTACGACTTCTTCATTGGATAGATTTTTAACGAGGAAAACATGTTTTGCTTCTACCTGATTTCCGTTTAAAATACAGGGCCTTTCATATACGGCTGCCGTAGCACGGAAATTGGCTCCCGGGCGACAGGTCGAGCGTCAGCCGGTAAAATGCTGCATAAAACGGCGGTAACAGAAATGGATTATGAACTTATCCTACAGTAGATGTTGAAAGTGTCGTCCTTACTCTCACATACAAGCTTGATATCGCGAGAATAAGCACAACGACTGAAATTCTCCTTATTTCATGCTCAAGATTAGCCTTGAGCTCCTCTAATGTGTGAGGATTCGTGTAAAACCTTCAAATTACCCCGAAATAGAAAAATTAAGTTGAGAAAGGAAGGAAAAAATGAAGAAAAAAAAATGAATAAAGGAAGATATAGAGCAGCGGTCGTCAGCACAGAGCACCCTGGGACTAGCGTCTCTTACCCGCGGAGAACACAGAGCTCCACGGTGCACTCGTAGCTGCTAGCAGGTATGCTCTCTACCTTTTTCTGCTGCACGACGGGTCACACGGGACGGCTCCGCTTACCCTTTGCACATTTCAGCGAGTGCTGATATAGAGAAATCAGGGAATGTAGAAAGAAAAAAAAAATAAAAAAGAAAATAAATAGAGCATTCAAGAAATGGAGAATAAAGGAAACGCCGGAAAAGAAAAGAAGAAATAGATAAATGAAGAAAGAAATTAAATATGAAGAGGGAAAAGAATAAATAGTGAAATGAAGAAATGGAAAGAGAACTCATGGGGAGTAGAATAGGGAAGAAGACAACACGACTACAGGCCAGTACAGTATCATTATTTCCCAGGTTGTATACGTGTCAGCTATATAGTCGTATTTTAATTATTCTGTATGTTTTTCTCAATTCAGTTCAGACAGTTCACTAAGAATTGTCGCCAGCTTTAGAAAGAAATCCCATCCATTGTGTTCTACCCAGTATAGAGCTCACTGGTTCTGCCTGACCGGGAAAATCCAACGCTCTGGCGTCAAAAGCGATCTCGTGGCTGGTTAAGAATGCCTGTAACTTAGGTTTGACTCTCTCTGCATTTATAATACCTAAGGGACACAGGCTCAATTTTAGCTGAGGACATTGCATTTTTAGGTAGAAAAAAGTGCGGCTTCCATTTGTTGAGGATTCAAAACTGTCGGGCCCATGTAATTAATAATTTAATTTATGTAAAAGATCACTTTCATAAATAAGAATTAAGACAAAATTCTACAGTATGTCCAGGCCTTTATTCAATCTCAACTCTTCGCATGAGATGTTATCACTATAATTATGGAGATATACAGAATGTCCCAAAATTCGCGCACACGGACTACATCGTATGAATCCTGGATGAAAATGGAGACGAAAATGTGAATGACAGTATTCTATCCGAAGAATTTTTAATTGCACAATGTGGCAACATTGTATTTTGAAAATAAGTGTTACACCTGTGATCGTAGCTCAGGCTACCCTTACGCTGATTTGAAACTAAACGTTCATAGTTCAAACCACTTGTCTAGTTTTTTATTGTAATATTTATTTTAATTATCGTTCTGTAATGTGGGAATTATTTCTGTGTTACATTTTATACCTTCATAATAAATTATTGTTTATCATTACTTAACATTTTATTGCTTGTTAGTTACAATGATAACATACAGTAAACA
This sequence comes from Periplaneta americana, assembly GCF_040183065.1. Classification (NCBI taxonomy): domain Eukaryota; kingdom Metazoa; phylum Arthropoda; class Insecta; order Blattodea; family Blattidae; genus Periplaneta; species Periplaneta americana. Next base: position 123,065,210 of record NC_091122.1, read on the forward strand.
TTACATTACAGTAGGAGTAGACTACTGAGATATTCCGTGTTGTGCAGTGTTGTCCAGTCTTGCGATTAAAAATTCTTCACACTCCCAGGATTCTTACGATATAGCCGTGTACGCAGATTTCGGGACACTGTGTATGATAGAGAAGACTATCCCACAGAGTCTTCTACGTGTAATAATACTCGTTATATTAACATAATAAGCATGAATTTCAATTGGTATCAAGTAAGACTAGTCGAGAAGGGCCAGTGACTTAGTTGTCAAGTGCTTGACGTTGAAAACCAATTATTCTTTCACTGTTGCTTTAATCATGACTTCCTGAAGTTTTTTTCCCCTAGTATATAAATCAATTTTAAAAATTCTGTTCTTTGTCAGTTCCTTTTCTACTGAATCTCCTTTGACCTCAGTAGACACGATATTGTTTTATTTTACAGCTATGAAGCAATCCAGTGTCTGGTAAACGAATGCATGTTCAGGATTATACAGAAACAGTATCCATAAAAATTATGTACGTCTGAAGTTTTTTTTTTTTATTATCAATCCTGAAAGGAAAGCTCTTCTACTGTTTTGTTCGGTTCGTAACAGTATAAGTTCATTCTTTCATTCAGGAATAAGGTTTGGGAGCTCTTGGAATTTGGTACATAATTTAAAGAAGCAGGTAGGTGACTTGACCTTGAAGGTCTTGTGGGGTTTAGCATGAAGATGGTGGAGTCCATGGGATAGACAAGCTGTACAGAACTTAGAGTAGTTTTGAATGCTGCATGTATCTCATAATGCCTCTTGTTTCCATTTTTTTCTGTTGCATACGTTGGGTCGACCACTGCATGTCCTCTACAGGCACCCAGCCCGGCACTCATAATTGTAAGTACCACTGTCCATCTTTCTTCTTTCTCACTGGAACTCATTCTTGCACAGGGCTGTAGTTCTAGCCATGACGGGTGTTTGGATACACAAGGGCATGCATTGCCTGTAATATGAATGTCTTTTGGTTTTGGAATTCTTGTGTTCTTTCAGGGAGGGTGACTTCTCTTTCGGACAAGGAATGTTCATGTCGTATATGAAACCAATTATCATGAATAGGAACCGAGGTAACTGTTGGCTTTGGACTGGAAATACAGTGGGTTCTGTTTCAGGAAGAGGCAAAAAGTTTTCGTCGCCTTAACGTTCAAAATTATTTGGAGATCCATTAACCGTTATTTAAAATTACATGCTTTTCCAGCTTTCAAAGAATTCTTTCCCCCTCATTCATGATTTGTTGTTATAAGAACTGAGCGTTGATAAGTAGAAATTTGCTGTTAGCCCAGAATCAAATTTTCACTGTTGAGGACGGAACTTCATTTTAATACGATTAAATTGCCTATATCCCTTTTGATTGGTAACATTACAAATATTTCTATAAATATTTTTCAGTGTTTAGTATTTTTCATTTGTCGACGCTGTTCTAGTCTCTTAATCATGTATAATTTACCTACCTGCAATCAGCTGATATCTGAAATGCTCCGTGATTGCATTTTGAGTAAAGGGAGATAATTTCTGTCCCTTACCGTAGTACTAGGAAGAGTTGATGTGAGTAACATCATGCTCTGGTTGCTTTTCATCTGGGAAATAATCCCTGTTGTTTATTTAGTAGGGAGTTGCGGAAAATAAACTTTGCTTGTCTCAATCCAAGGTTGAATCTAAGATTTTCCATGCCATAGACAATAAATGCCGACTGAGGGAACTAGTTCCCAGTGGAAAGGTATATTAAGTACTAAATTTGAAACATATTCCAAGTAGTTACAGAATTATTATTTCCAATATAAGTTGTCTTTTCTTCTAAAAGTTTTGTATTTTATCATGTTCTAAGTTACGTATATTGAGTAAATATTTTTATAGATACAGTATATTAATTTCCCGTCAGATAACAGCATAAATTCCATGTCATTTGGTGTTTCTAATAAGATGGCTACAGCCTTGTGTAAGAGACGTCAATTCATGTATATAATTTTCTTTTTAGTTTTACCTTTACATTTTGAATTGACTATCTGAAAGAAGTATCTAGAAAGTTGCATTAGAATATTATTAATTAAAACGCCTTGTATTTCTTTTTACATATATGGTAAAGATATAGTTATTGTGTATTATCTTGAATCATTAGGTATTCCTTAGAGTATGTATGAAATATTAAAGGGAAATTGTTTTTAACATAGTTTTTAGAGCGTATGGTAATGGTGCAGTAACATTGATATAAATACATGAGCAAATATTTTTTTCTTTTCTTTCATTCATTCATATATGAACGAAAGAATCGTTCACATTGGAAAAAAAAATTCCGTACTATACTGCGCTTATCAAGACATAATATTTGGAAAAAAAAGTTCTATATATTTTTTCAATCTCAGTTTTGGAAATTGTTCTATTGTATTCGAAAAAAAGTGTATTCAATTTCGGAGAAAGTAATTTCAGTTTCGGAAATAGTAATATGAAGTTCATAAGATGTAACGTTAATTTCAAAAAAAGGAAATTGAATTTTGGAAAATCTAATTTCGGAAAGCTTTAATATTATTTAAGTTATTTTTATTCTGAATAATATTGTATTAAATTATATGCAGTTGCACTAAATTAATATAAATTATGATGATCGCAACAATTCTATTGTCAATAAGTTATTCATTGAATGGCTGCAGTTACAATATTTCTGTTTCCTTGAAACAATATGGAGAATCAATTCTATTTGAACATGTATATAATGAAAATTATAAAGTGTTTCTATATAGTCGAAAAAAAAAAAAAAAAGAAAATCCTTCAGATACTAAATTTATTTATTTATTTTTTTTAAGTTCGGTATCATTTCCTATATTAATTTAACATTTTTTGAAATTGAGATTAGCTTTTCAGAAATTAACGTCGAAAAGATATAGTTCTAAAAATATATAGTTTGTTTTGCTATTATTACAACTTCTCAGTCAGTTGGTAATAGTGTCCTGCAATATTCCAACATGAGACAGGTAACCAAGACATTAAAAACTTCGTCCTATTTCATATGAACAGAAATGAAAAACTAATCGTAATATGTGTTAAAATTCTTAAGCGATTAGAACATGAGTGAAGAACAGCAAATATTTTTATAACAAGATGGAACAAACACGTCAAGCTTCCTCTTCCAGAACGAACATTGGCGAATATCGAACTTCGTCGTACTCGACAAACTTGAACCGAACATAGCGCCTGTGATGCACGACGCTAGTTGGTATAGAATATACATTATCTCTCGTTCAAATCAAATATGTTATAGTAGTGTCCTTTATTTATTTTAAATGTCTTAAATATTGTTTATTTTGGAGAACTATTAATTTCATTTTTACGTGTTTTCCTCCGCATTTCTTCCAATAAAAGCCGTTTTGGTCTCACAGGACATTGTTCTGCGGAAAAATTCTAGGCTTTAGCTTGCAGACATGTCTACAAAGCAAGAAACTTTGTGGGCGAAGTTCGACTAGTTGATAATTTTGCAGGAGTTAGGGTTCTTCTATGTGCCGTTAAGTCTAGGATTCCCGGCATTCTGAAGAAAGCCATACTAAGGACTTTTTATTGTCTTGAAAATCGGCATCAGATTTGAACTAGCGAACTTCAGATCTAATGCCAAGCATAGTGATCATCTAGTAAAAGTTTCTTTTTCGGAAAACAAAAGTTCTATTAATGATTGTCTCATTCTTACTTCAATTTTTATTAAAAGAGATTACGTTTTCTGTCTTCCACTGAGATGTAGGCCTATGTATTAGAATCATTCCTTCGGCCATGTTCTTGTTAGAGATAGTTATTGTTTAATAAATATTGTGACTGTTCCAGCTCATTAAGATACTGTTTCTTACATTGAAACTTCTATCACACCTTGAACATAAATTTAAAGATGAAAGTACTTTTACACTCGAGGGAACTGTCGACTGATATAATCAAAAGATTTTTTTTTAATCAGTGGAACACAGATGTCCTCTCTTGTTCTGTGCCAAATATTTCGGAAGGCTGTTACAAAAGAACAAAGATTCCAATTTACGACGCAACAAAGTAATGTTTTTCTGTTTGTAGACTAATATAAATTTCCATATTAATATTCATAATTGGCGCAATATTGTTTTCAACTGCTACATTATCTTAGATTGGATTTTGCATATTTTATGTAATGTAGTTTTAATGTTTATTTTTATGAAGTTCTAATACGTTCAGTTAAAGAAACCGACGATGTATTGTGGGTGTCCCATGATAATATTATTAAGTTTAAGTTCGAATGTGTAATAAAAATTATATTGGGACATTTTGTCAGCATAAATTGCTACTATCATTTCCCATAATCGCCTCAATACCGATTACTTGTAAGAACAACACACAATAGAAACAAAGACGGAACGTAATATCAAATCAACACATAACAGATGTTCTGACTCGTGGCGTTTAGGCCTATAGCCTTTCTAGAGATTTGGTCCAATTCCATGGTTTCTTTTGCATTCTGAACTACTGATTGACAGTCAAACGAATGAATCTTCAGCCTGAAGTAAAGGTTTCATTCATGTATTAATTCATGCTCAACGGCAGGTCCCTCATTGCAAACCCAGCATTCTCCAATCTTTCCTCTTTTCGGAAAGTGTAGCTTAGCAAAAGAAAGAGGTCATCTAGATTCCTCCTTGTTCTATCGTGTAGTGCAGTCATTGTCAGTTACGCCATTTTGAATAGCGATTTATCGTACAAGGATGCAGGGGCACCCTGTAGAGAGTAGCTCAGTATGAATAGTGTGTCATGAAGCTGGGTGAACTCCGAAACCCTTCACCCTTGAAAAATAATCTTTGGTATAGCCGGGAATCGAGCCCGGGATCTCCTACTTCAGTCAGGCAAGCCAGCCACTACAGTAGGCATGCGGGTTTTATTTTATTTTTTATTTAATTTTTTGTGAAGTGGAAGATAATTTTTGTCTCGGTGGATGTATGTGAAGTGTGTAAGAAAATACTTTGACTCTAATATCCTGCAGTGAACGGGGAAAAAAAGTTCGGGGCAGAAGTATATATCAGGTGATAGATATATGGATCGTATGCAGAGACGAAGAGGAAGGCGGAAAATAGGAAAGATTGGAGAATGCAGTAAAAGATCTGAACTTAGGTATTTGTATTATTTGCTGAATAATATTAAATGTACTTACATTATGAGGTCACTTGCCAAGAAACGTAGCATTAAACATTCTAAACAACATTAAACAAAAGCTGTAATATTTTAACATCTTAGAAATTATTGTTCCTAACATTACGTTTTTCCTTGGAAGTTCTTTGAATTCCATGTTTTTTTCTTTTATTTTTAATTAGGCCTTTGTGTTTATACCCTCCTAATTAATTTGTCAGTGCCTTCTCATCAGGCTTGAAATTTGTATCTCTCTTCTTTTGTGTGTTCTTTTCTCTATTTTCTGTCATATTCATTTTCATGTTTTCTGCTACTTTCCAAATATGTTTGATATGCAAACAAATCTTAGTATAATTGGCCAATCAGGACACTACTTCTGCATTATAACTTTTGCTTCTACAAAAAATATCTACTAAAAAAATAAACTAATAAATTGCCGAATTGAGGGATTGTCGATTATATTTGTTGATCGTTACCGAAAAAGATTATTCCGGCTATTGAGATAAATATAGATTAAAAGAAAAACAGTTTTTTTATTGTTACTTTCAAAAGTACGTATTTATGACACGCTTGTGCTACTGTGCAGAAACGCTTCTTTGAAAAGTTTCATTTCTCAGACTCGTATGCAGGCCATTTTATGCACTTCTGAGCGCTCTCACAGTAGATGCATTGTATAAAATGGTTGAGTCTGTTGCAGAAGCTAACGTCAGAGGAAGTGCAAATGATTACTGATACAAACCATCCCCTTGAAACTCGTCTGGATGTAGATTTGCTAGCTAAGATTATGTTCTTCCTAAATAAATCTCCGTCTCCCATGTGTCTCCGTCAATTTTTATCCTCTCAAGTTGAACGACTTAAGTAAAACAATTTATTTTGCATATCTTTTAATGCTTTAATCTTTATACTGCACTACAGTACCAGCCTGTTTGATTACTCGTATCTAAGGAGTTTTATTTAATGTACTAGCAGTAGTAAGTACCGTACAAATGGTTAGGGATTGTATCTTGTTTTTAAGCAAGAAGGCTTATTGTGATCACTCCTTTGTATATCAATTAAAGTATACAATAATTTATTAAATTTAATTCAGCGTCTACCGATCCGGAGTTGCGTTTGGGCGCGGGTTCGATTCCCGCTTGGGCTGATTACCTGACTGGGTTTATTCCGAGGTTTTCCCCAACCATAAGGCAAATATCAGGTAATCTATGGCGAATTCTCAGCCTCATCTTGCTATCACCAATCTCATTGACGCTAAATAACCTCGTAGTTGATGCAGCGTCGTTAAATAACAAAGTTAAAAAAATCTCCTGTAGTTCAGTCAGTTGATATCTTCTCACCAGGGGGGGGGGGGGGAATTCTATTCCAGATAAAACAGCCGCGAGGCAAGTTTCCTCCAACTGCGAAGATTCCCTTACCATTCTTTCTGATATTCCGTACCAGCATATTGCTTAGAGTAGTTTCTGGAGCTGAAAAGTTGTTAAAATAATTACAATTAATATCAACAAATTAAAAGGCAATTAGACGCACATTACAGTCAAACAGTTCAGTACATACATTATAATTTATATTCATGCACTGGACTCCCGTACGTAAGGAAATTATAAAATTACAAAAATTACGTTTTCATGGGACACATACTTTATAGTGGACATGCCAGGTGAAAGAGGACAAAATAGGATCGTTTTGAGAAATTAATCAGGGAGGGGAGTTAAGCATTAAATCATGTGGTCGTTTGTAAACGGTATGGAAGCCACAGAAGGACCGATATAATTAATATAATTACCTTTAAAAACAAATAATTATTATTGACCCAACCATCAGGTTTGAAAGCCATCAGTCCCAGCCTTCAAAAGTCCATCAAGAAAAGCAGAGCATTTATATACCTACCATTTCATATTAGGCCTATAAAGAAAAATACGAACTCGGCGATATGGAGGTAGTGGGTCTACTCATTGGCGTTAGAGAAACAATTCCTAGCAAATCTAGTCTTTCAGGTAAAGCTTCCTATAAAGCAGATTTGAATAATTTCAAGGGAAAAATTGTTCCGGGGCCTGGTATCGATCCCGGGACCTCTGGTTGAACGTGCCAGCGCTCTGCCAACTGAGCTACCCGGGAACTCCACCCGACACCGTCTCAACTTTTCCCTTTATATCCACACAACTCGCGTGGGCTGACGAAACGCCAGAGACCCACATCGAGTGCACACAAACTCTGTGTGACTTGAAATTGTGGTTTTCTGTTAACGTACACAGTGACGTATATATTATGCAAATCTAGTCTTTCAGGTAAAGCTTCCTGTAAAGCAGATTTGAATAATTTCAAGGGAAAAATTGTTTGTGGAGTTTGTGTGCACTCATGTGGGTCTCTGGCGTTTCGTCAGCCCACGCGAGTTGTGTGGATATAAAGGGAAAAGTTGAGACTGTGTCAGGTGGAGTTCCCGGGTAGCTCAGTTGGCAGAGCGCTGGTACGTTCAACCAGAGGTCCCGGGATCGATACCCGGCCCCGGAACAATTTTTCCCTTGAAATTATTAAATTCCTAGCAACATTTTGAAAATCTCTTTCTCTCCCAACATCTGTTTTTAAAAAACTATTGCCATTATCAGGGGTTTCTTACAAAATTAAAAAAAACTGTTGCTAATAATAATAATAATAATCCATGGCGCTACAGCCCACGAAGGGCCAAGACCGACCAGTCGGCTGCTGGCCTCACAGCCACATGCCGAAGCAGAGATGGACGATCATCCAACCGGAATGGAGGTATCGTGTGGTTAGCACGATGAGCCCCCCAGCCGTTATAGCTGGTTTGCGTAACCGGATTTCGCTGCCTATCGTAGCTCCCCAAGTACATCAGGATGCTGGGTGGGCACCGATCTCATACACTGGCCGAAATTTCTCCCCCCCCCCCAAGAGGACTTGAACCAGCGCGCATTCCGTAACGCGAGTCCTAGGCAGGATGCCTTAGACCACGACGCCACGGCACAGGACCCATTGCTATTATTTACCTTAATTATTGAGCTTTTCAGGATTTTTCACTGTTGTAAACTTTATCTTTAACTCAACATTATATTTAACGCATTATACAAATTTATTATTATTATTATGTGGTATGCTTTGTCTACGGGCAACCTCCAAATTTGAGGAAGCAAATATAAAAAAAAAAAAATACAAATAAAGACGAACAATGTAGGGTTGCCAGGTTTTTTGTCGTAAAGCCATCCAGGCACCAATATAACCTACTTAATATTACAACACTAGCCGCCAATGGTGTCTTAAGATATCTGAAACTAGAAATATTTCGGAAGTTCTCTACCTGTATCTCAGCATTATAGGAGCTGTGAAATCCTAAGCCCCACGAAAATCTATGGATATCGGATATTGAAAACGAAGGAACTGAGAAGATGTAATAAAAGCCTATTATTTACAAAGTTTTTATATTCTGTATTTCACTATTAAGAACATATGTGAGATTATGTAAGTAATATCTTCCAATTTTCGAGGTAAGTAGTGTTATTATTGAATTTACGTTGTAAGGGAAAACACTGCAATGTAATATGAGAATATGATAATCTGTTTTGCTCTGTATAAATATGTTAAAAGTTGCATGTGCAAGAGCGCACTGAGGCAACAGCAAAGTAATTATTTTCTCATTTCTGTTCCATGCTCTCCATATAGTCCAATCCTAATTTTGCGGTAGGTACTTGATGTTGTGTTGTCATAAATAGGAATTTTATTATATTATGAGTTCCTCTCGCAGTTCCTTAGCCTCATTTCACTGTCGCTTTTTGCATATGAGTACACCCGCTAGAGAGGAAAAACGACAGGTCAGGTGGGAAAGTAGAGTCGTTAATCAGAAGTAAACATACTGCGAGCGCCAGAAACGAGTGAGCACATTTAACCACAACATACATATTTACTTCAAGCTGCTGGCTGTAATGTTTCTCTCCCACGGTGGCTCAGTGCTAGAGCACTGGGCTTATTATAATCAGGGGGCACAGAATCAAGTTCCTCTCACTACCCTGAATTTATAACTTGTGTTGCGCAAGACCCGTGGTCCTGGCAACAAGGGGTTTTCTCCGGATACTCCAGTTCCCCTGTGACATCCCAACAATTCTACTTCACCTTTAATTAGAGTGTAATGAGAACCCACCAAACCAGGTGGCTCGGGTTCGAATCCCGGTCGGGGAAAGTTACCTGGTTGAGGTTTTTTCCGGGGTTTTCCCTCAGCCCAATATGAGCAAATGCTGGGTAACTTTCGGTGTTGGACTCCAGACTCATTTCACCGGCATTATCACCTTTACTTCACTCAGACGCTAAATAACCTAAGATGTCGATAAAGCGTCGTAAAAAAAAAAGAAAAAAAAAAAAGAAAGAAAGAACCCACCACCTTCGGTGCACTTTGGATAGTCTCTTACCAACTAAGTATTTACACTCCTCAGCATGGCGACATCTATGAGCGCTCTAGTTAATGGTCCTGCTATTGCACAAATATATATTATCCCCCAACCACCACTGCAATCTTGTTAACGTGTGTGAAATAAGTTATTAGATGGCTTTTACATCAAACTTTTACTTTATCTGTATAACTAAATTATATAATACTGTTGGAAATGGCATATGTTTGTCTTAAAATTTTACGTGGAGAAGTTTTGGATTGAAGGCGTATTTTTCTGGAGAACAGTTCATGCCTTTAACCAAACATTTTGGAACAGATTTAGAATAAATCGCCATTACGTTCCCCCAAGTCTCTCCATACCTTTTAATAAGAAATATATATATGATAATTCTGAAATAAATTGACTTGTATATTTTTAATATGAAGTAAACCTCCAGGTTCTTTAAAAGCCAAAAGTAAGTAACTAAATTCTTCTGGTAACGGGGGGAAAAACGTCATGTGAAAACCCACTATTTCAGAATCAATATCGCCGTGAAAATTTTTAAAGTACTCTTTACAGTACCACAGTATTTTCTTATTATATTTCCTGCATTGATAAAGTAGAAAATAATAATAATAGTAATAATAAAAATTAAGTAAACAATTTTAAAAAGTGCATTTCTTTTTGCACATCAAAATACTTCAAATGTACTCTAGTGTTACATTTAACTAATATGAAGTGTGCACATAATGTAATGGCATATTTATGACATGTTTTCTGTGTTGAAGACGCAGGCTCAAATCCTGGCAATGCAAGTGAAATTTTTAGTGAACATATACGATTTTGCGGTGAAGGCTTTTCACGATACTACAGTTCCTCCTATCTTTGTTCTGCCAATTTATCATCTGTTGAAAAAAACGAGGACAAGACAAGACAATAAGCCCATAGGCCGAAATGCACGTAAAAATCGTTATAGAATATATATAATTGTTCTGTATTGTTGTGTGTTTATTCACATTTGTGTAAAATAACATTCTAGACCTTCTTCTTATAGTCTATTTTCATTCATAGCATATTTAATATACTGTCAGTGTAGCTATATAATAGGATTAACATTTCGTCTCTGAAACACCATCTTTAACTTGTTAGTGATTTGTTTTTTGTAAAATACAACAGTATAATAATTATCATTGTAAACAGAAGCCTTCTTATTAAACTGAAGTAGATAATGGTAAATCTCCCCCTTTTATGTTCTTATAACATATCAGTAAAGTGGTAAATTACAAAACATATCAGCATTAATGTTAAAGTTATTTGTATTCACTACACGATGGAGGTGGTTCATTCACTTGCAACGAGGTGTCAGTTCTTGTTAACTACACTAAAGCAGATCAAGGACTGTAGACAGGTTTTATGATGCCATATTTTAAATTAACTTTGTGCAATTCCTCTTCGGCACATGGGAGGGATAGTGACCAGGGTTCAAATCTCGTCACCTGCCTTCTTCAATCTTATGCAAATGTTTGAAATTGCATGCAAATTTATCTTCTTTCACGCTTCCAAGAATTCATTCATTGTAGTATTACGAGTAGGCACATGATTGACTTCATTTTTCTGTTTTCTATCTTATATTCATTTTGTATGCAAATTTATTGATAAAGAAGGGCAAGCTCTTGTGTACATTAGCAGAATTAAGTGCTTATTTAAAACGTTATTATAATTATATATAAATTGATTTATGCTAGGCTTGTGGCTGAATATTTTGAGAATTTATGTAGTTACATGTTTGTTACAGGCATATATATTTTATGCTTATCTATAAGTGCAGATTGTGATACTAGTGATGTTGTTTTTACAGGGTGAATTAGAACAGCAATTGCTACAAGCGAATCCCATCCTAGAAGCGTTTGGAAATGCAAAGACTGTTAAGAATGACAACTCTTCACGATTCGTAAGTATTATGTTTCTATTTCTCTTTGAACAGCAAGAAAAGGAAATTATGAACTTACTTTAAAAGCAATTATTCACTAAAACAATTCAAATATCTCTTTAAGCATATGTGTAACACACCATAATTCAGGAACTGTTAAAAATGCTTCATTAGAAAAATTAAAGTTTTTTTTTTTTTTCGGTCATATTTTAGAAATTGAAAATAATAGATCACAATGATTAATTGAAGTGCAAGGTGATCTGAACACTGATTATGCAAACTCAAGAGTTAAAATTCTTCGCAGTTATTGTGAAATCTATGATGAATAAAGAGATAAACAGTTTTTCTCTGAATGCTTGATTTTATCAGCTAACGTTATTCCATTATTTCTCCATTACAGCCATGTTTTCAACATAATTTTTTAAGAACTTCTTATGGTTAAAAAAAAAATTAGAAGTTTCACAGCAAATGATTATCTTGTAAATTCTGATTCATAGCAATTCTCAGTGCTTGACAGATTCGAATTTTGCTTTTTGTAAATTTCTGAAATTTGTTTTTCTAATATTTTTTAGCCCTGGTTGGTTGAATCCTTGGATATGAAAGATTGACTGTCTGTTGTATGTGATATTAAAAAAATAAATTGCGTCATTGTTTGAAAATTATAAATAAGTATAAGGTAGTGTTTATATTAGGAATATTAACAACTTTGATTTTATTTGTTCAGGGTAAATTTATTCGTATCAACTTTGATGCTTCTGGTTACATTGCGGGAGCAAACATCGAAACATACTTATTGGAAAAATCTCGTGCCATACGTCAAGCTAAGGATGAACGAACTTTCCACATCTTCTATCAACTACTGGTCGGAGCATCTCCTGAACAGAAAAGTAAGTCAAGTACAGTACTTGCATTTTAATTCCCGTGGTAAATAGTATTTAGAAATTGTGTACAACTTCTTGCAAGCTACATCAAGGTTGTTCAGTTTGACAAGAATTAATTTTTATTGGTTTGAAATTTGTATATACATTAATTTTATGTACCGCTACTTAAAAATACTTTTTTAATAACTTTGCAGGTTTGTTTTATTATGTTATTTTAATTGGGAGAATCATTTGACAGTATAGTTTAGTATAGGACTTTCTGACATTATTGTAATTGCAATCAACAACACAACAACTGCAACAATTGTTATTACTAAAACTACAACACAGTTAAACAACTACCACCACCATTACCAAAACCACCATCAAGACAACCACTATAACAACAGATAAATCATGAGCACTACCACCACCATAATAAACATCACCGTAGCAATAACTACCCCCATCACCACAGCATTAACAATACCACCACCACTACTACCGTAACTATCACCAACACTACCAGCACTTTCACAGTCATCAACCCATCTTTCCCACTTTTTTTTAAATTGTGCGATTAACAGAATGTTGCTGCTTGCTTTTATTTGATGAAAAGAGTAGATCAAAACTACCCATGTAGAATATCACTTAATATTTCTATTTAGGACCTATTTCAATTAAGTTTTATATTGTTCCCAAAATAAGTTCAGCCCAATATTATTAAATATGAATAAAATTAAGTCCACAATGGATAGCTTTTAGATTACTTTGTCGGATGGGAGAAGAAATTTTGTAAAGATCACTTTATCCTACGGTTCTTGAATGCAAATTGTTTCAATTGTATACTCTCCTGAAATATTTATGAAATGGCCTGAACTTGTTTTAAGAGCGAATTTTTAAATTAATTTATTTCCACAAGTTTAATATAAGTGATCTGAACATTCACTTTGAGTTACTGCAATGCCACTACTGTAAATGTATATTCAGCATTAGTCAAGTGCAAAGCTGTTATGTTTCGCACACATTTAAAGAATCAATCTTCTTAATGTATCCAGCTGTTTGTTGACAACATAGAGTTCACTGTAGTCCACTCTAGTCTTTTCAGTTCTTGTTTTTCTTGAGAAATGATGGATATTTTGATCGGTGTTTATTATAGATATCTGTTGCTAGTAGCCAGAGTTGGGGTGTAGGCAATATGTACTGTAGAGCAGGGGCGAATGCTAGTCACGAAAGTTAGGCTTGCTCTTTTATTCATAGGGGAAGATGGGAGGATGTAATAATTCATAATTAATAAAAATAATCAGACCCACATAAATAATTTATTTTATAATTATGAAATCATTATGAGTCATGGATCATATTCGCTTATCAGATGTAGAAGTTCGATATAATATAACAAACATGGCCAACAAAACAGTTTATTTAGTTTTTTCGACCCTGCCATCCAATGCATATTTTTGTATTGAGCTGTACTGAACGAGCGCACATTCTCTATGTATGTCTTCTCTTGAATAGTCCTTCGGGAAAACGGATTTAATAATAAGGTTTCAATAACACACAATTCCGAACTCATTGCAGTACTTCAAATTAATGTTTAAGAGTTAATAATACATGCAGCAGCTAACACAATTACATTGCACTCGCAAATTACAGCACATTCCCGCTGTCAATACTGCTCTGTGTAACGTTAAATAGCCGTTGGTGTAGCCCTCGGACCAGAGCTTCAAACAACACATAATAGAAGCATGTGCGCCTAGGACGGACTAAGGAGGAAGGCACTTGCACGCGCATCATATTCTCGCTATTTCTACGTCTTTCCTGTAGCTCCGAGAAAGGAGCAAGCGTTGCGATACTTGCGGTGTGCAACCTGGGGATGGTATTACGCCTATATAATATTCCAAAAATCAAAATAAATTTTAATGTACGTAATCCCATTTTGAGAAATACACATTTTACAAAAATATTGGGTTTGCACAGCAAGCGTAGCATGCCTTGAGAAATCACCCCTGCTGTAAAGCACATATTTAAAGAATGAAAATTACAAAATTACCAAAACAGATGTTAAATCTAAAGATGAAAGGAAAGCGACCAAGAGGAAGGCTATGGAAAAGATGAATAGACCAAGTTAAGAGAAACCTAGAGAAACAAGAATATGAATGGGAAGATAAATACAAAGGGAAAACGTGGAAAAAATAGAGACAATTGGGTATATGTTTGGAATAGACTTTCGAAAGGACAGAGGAGGAGGAGGAGGTTGAGGAGGAGGAGGTTGAGGAGGAGGAGGAGGAGGAGGAGGATGACGACGACGACGACGACGACTACTTCCATCTGTTCTGGCCCCTTTTTTCTTCTAATTTTTAATATGGTTAAAAAATTGTGAGACTAATAGGATTATTATTAGTATAGCTATGTTGAATAAATATATTCATACAATACAATACACTCACCTACACTGCATCCTTTCCTTTCATAAGTAACTTATCAGCAATAAATAGTTATTCTTATGAATTGTCATTTACTGACTTGATATTGTTACAACTTTTTTAGGCTTAATGCATATTTGGTCTATAAAACTGTAAACAAAAGTTGATATTAATTGTAGAAATTTCTTCATACTCACTTTTCCCAGTCTGAGACAGGTTGGTTGTTAGTTTTGAATACATCTTTACAGTAGAATAAATGTTAAAATTATCTGAGACTTGCCATTGACATGTCAATTGTTTCTTAACCATTTTAGAGGAATTCATCTTGGAAGATCCCAAGTCATACGCATTCCTGTCTAGTGGAGGACATCTTCCTGTACCAGGTGTTGATGATGCTGCTGAATTCCAAGCCACTTGCAAAGCAATGTCTATCATGGGAATGACAAATGATGACTTTTCAGGTGAGTTTCTTCATAGAGATACAGGGAATAGAATATGTCATCCTGTGAGTTTCATCAGGAAGATACAGGGAATAGAGTATTGCAAGTTCACACCTGGAAGCTTGCCCAGCAGTAGCGGCTGAAGCCTTCATTGTCACCAAATATCGGAAAGCTAGACAGTTAATAGCTTAAATACCAAAACAGCACATTAGAAACCAACCATATTTATAAAGGAATAAAAATGCTTCTCTGTCACTTTTCTTTAATATTTCATTATCTTTGTTTGAAGCTATGTCTTGAAAGGTGATTAATCTGTTACATTTCTGCAGCTTGACTTCTACTAATTTTTGCAGAAATAAAATTTTTTTGTGAAATTTTAGGGAAAATCAGAATAGAATAAGGAACGAGAAAATCGTAAATATTTTAAATATGGAATAACTTCAGATAAATTTAGAAGAAGATAGACTGAAATGGTTTCGGTATATCTAAAGAATGGAAAAGGCAGATTACTTAGGACAGTGTTAAATTTGAAACTGAAGTGATAAATCTGTTACATTGAGGCCATCTAGAGTAATATGTACGTCTTTATTTGCTTTTTTATTTGAGGTTTTAATTAATATTTTAATGTGGTTATGGCTCAGGAGAATTGGAGTTGCATAATAGCCAAAATGTTTGGAATTAGGAACTAATACTGTGTTCGTATTTGCAGCTATTTTCCGCACAGTGTCGGCAGTGATGCTGTTTGGGAACATGAAGTTCAAGCAGGAGCGTAACTCTGACCAAGCCATCTTGCCTGACAACACTATGGCTCAGAAAGTTGCCCATCTTTTGGGTCTAAGTGTCACAGAAATGACAAAAGCCTTCCTCAGGCCTCGCATCAAAGTAGGACGAGACTTCGTCACCAAGGCACAGACGAAGGAACAAGTGGAATTTGCAGTGGAGGCCATTTCCAAGGCTTGCTATGAGAGAATGTTCCGATGGTTGGTGAATCGCATCAATCGTTCACTGGACCGCACTAAGCGTCAAGGAGCTTCTTTCATCGGAATCCTTGATATGGCTGGTTTTGAAATCTTTGAAGTAAGTTATCAATAGGGCCGGATGTTGATGAAAAGTCATCTTCTTATTTTTCACGTTAGGATGATGCCTATTAATATAGGAATCCTGTCTATATTAATACCAACGTAAAAAAATAATTTCTTATATTGAATTTTTTAAATTTTTTTTTAAATTTTTTTGACGTTTTTTAACTAATAGGTAATTTTTATCCCCCCCCCCCCCCCGGCATTTTTTGGTCATTTTTAATACTTTGAAGAACTTCTAGATCATTTGGAATGCATTTTACTTTCTTCTTTACCGATAGGTCTGTTAAATCATATTCTAAGCAAATAGGTCAGTAGTAATTACCTACTGAATAAGTGAATAACACTGAAGTTTGAGTTTTATAGTTTGGAACAGATATTCACCTAGTTTTCAAATATTGTTCGTCAAAATATCACCTGAAGATGACTTCCATGCAAGTCGAAAATATTCGTGATTTTCAACAATTGTACTTTCGATGTAACAGAATCTTTTTCTGCCATCGATAAATGATAAGTGAATGACTGAAAAAATGAAATACTGATTTATTTGATATAATAACAGACTCTAAAGTCCAGCCCTCATTCCACTTCACACAACGAAAGTAGTATAAAATGCTTGACAGCAGCTTAGTTTAAGTGAGGGCTTTGACCACTACTGTTATTTTGTTGGTACAAGGGTGTCTTTAGAATTTATGTTTGGAAGGGGGGAAACTTTCACCGTGTCCTGGACAGGACATGGTTCGGAAGGGATGTTTACTGTGCCTTCGACTTTGAAAAGACTGGCGAGAAAAAAGAATCCTGCTTAGAGGGTGTTGTTACAAATAGCTGAACCAACTTGACTGGTCATTTATCACCTTCCTAGCGAGAATGATTTCTTTTCCTCCTCGCTTTCTCATATCTAAAGATACCTTAGCAACATTGTGTTTTCAAATATTTAATCAGCAATGAAGAAGTTCAGTCTGAACCCTTCCAGTAGTTCTTTTATGATTGAAGAGTTATAAAATGAATCGTTGCTTTCGACTATAAACATCATTATACAGACTTAAAAATAAGAATTAATGTCATTGTAAATATTACATTACCTTCACATTTTGTGCACGAAGTAGTAGTAATGTATTTCTAATACAATTGTTCTCTTATTTTCAGTTAAATTCATTTGAACAACTGTGCATCAACTACACAAACGAGAAATTGCAGCAACTTTTCAATCACACCATGTTCATTCTAGAGCAGGAGGAATACCAACGTGAAGGCATTGAATGGAAATTTATTGACTTCGGTCTTGACCTTCAGCCTACAATCGACTTGATTGACAAGGTATTGAAGCAATAGCATTCATTCATAGTGTTCTGCCCAAGGGCAGGTTTTTCACTGCAAACCCAGCTTTCCTATTTTCTGCCTTCCTCTTTGTCTTCGCATATGATCCTTATATCTTAATATTGTCTATTATCTGATATCTTCTTCTGCCCCGAACTCTTTTTCTGTTCACCATTCCTTCCAATGCATCCTTTAGTAGGCAGTTCCTTATTAGCCAGTGAACCAACCAATTACTTTTCCTCTTCCTGCTCAGTTTCAGCATCATTCTTTCTTCACCCATTCTTTCCAACACTGCTTCATTTCTTATTCTGTCTGTCCACTTCACATGTTCCAATCTTCTCCATATCCACATTTCAAATGCTTCTAGTCGCTTCTCTTCATTTCGTCGTAATGTCCATGTTCCTGCCCCATACAATGCTACGCTTCACACAAAACACTTCACTAGACTATTCCTTAGTTCTTTCTAGAGGTTCGCAGAAGATGCTCCTTTTTCTATTAAAAGCTTCCTTGACCATTGCTATCCTTCTTTTTACTTCCTGGCAGCAGCTCATGTTACTGCTTATAGTACACCTCAAGTGTTTGAAGCTGTCCACTTGCTCTACTGCCTCGTTTAGAATTCGCAAGTTTACCTTCTTTAATTTTCTTCTTATGACCATGGTCTTCGTCTTGTTTGCATTTATCTTCCTCCCATACTGTTCACAACTGTCATGTAGCTCCAGTAGCATATCTCTTAGTAAGAATAGATTACAAATATTATACCTGGAGTTAAAGATTACTATTTTGTATATTGTAAAATTTATTTTATTTTTCTTTCCACCATCTCTTCGTCCACTTCCACCACCTCTTCCACCTCCTCCTCCTCCTCCTCCTCTTCCTCACCCATGTCACTTTTTTCACCTTCCTCCTCTCTCTCTCTCTCTTCTTCCCTTTCATTCTGTTGCCCTTTGTTTGAAGTATCTATACTTATGGCTTTTAAGGAACCCGGAGGTTATTTGCCGCCCTCACATAAGCCCGCCATCGGTCCCTATCCTGTGCAAGATTAATCCAGTCTCTATCATCATATCCCACCTCCCTCAAATCCATTTTAATATTATCCGTCCATCTAAGTCTCCGCCTCCCCAAAGGTCTTATTTCCCTGTGGTCTCCCAACTAACACTGTATATGTATTTCTGGATTCGCCCATATGTTCTCCTTTTGTCTCTTTCTCCCGACTTTTTCTTCCTCCTCTTCTTCTATGTCATGTTTCTTCTTTAATTGCTTTAAAGTAATTGTTTACTTCTTATTACAGCCTATGGGTATCATGGCTCTGCTAGACGAAGAATGTTGGTTCCCTAAAGCAACAGACAAGTCGTTCGTGGAGAAATTGGTTGGTGCCCACAGTGTCCATCCCAAATTCCTCAAGACAGACTTCCGTGGTGTGGCAGATTTTGCTGTCATTCACTACGCAGGTCGTGTAGACTACTCAGCTGCCAAGTGGCTGATGAAGAACATGGACCCATTGAATGAGAACGTGGTCTCTCTCCTGCAAAATGCACAGGACCCATTTGTTGTACAAATCTGGAAGGATGGTGAGTAGACGTAAACAGCAGTAATAGTTGTCAAAGCTTGAGATGTTATACAGTGAAATCTCTCATTTACAGACTCAAAGGGACGTAACAATCTGTCCACATCTGGGAGGTGTCCTTTATTGGGAGGGAGGCTCCTCAATCTAACAGTAAATTTATAATATGCATTATGTATTCCTTCATGCTTTAAATGAAATATATTACTGTAGTTTAATTCTAAATACACACTACTGTACTACAGTAAATACTTTGCAACTTTGAACTACAGTAGATAAGACCGGAAAAGGAAAATACAGTTCTGTGCCATGCAATTTTATTCTAGGTTTACAGTTATGCAATACTGTAATTTACAGTTTTCAACTTAACCTTTACATTTGCCCAGGGGCGTATTTTGCGGGCTACTGGGGCTACCGGCGGTAGCCCAAGGAAATTACAAAAGAAAAAGTTTATAATATAACATAATGTAATAATTTTGTATTATTAGTTTTACCATAGTAATTAAAATTAAAGTAATTGTTAGATATATTTTGTGTAATAATAGGGTCAGCGGTAGCTCAAACTCTTTAACCAGTATACGCCCCTGCATTTGCCATGTCTCTCGAAACAGAACAACTGATTGAAGTGAAGAGAATAATCCTACTAACCCTATTTCCAATTTTATGTTCTAAGCAAATATTTGTACTGTCTATTGTAATTGGGGCTTTGCCCTGTTATGGAGATAAATAAATAAATCATGTGTCGAATACAATTTCACGATTGCGGAAACCTTGGACCCATCATACAGGTTAAATTTTATGACTTTGTTTATCCACTGGCTTCCAGCTAACAAGGGCTAGTGGTAGCCTACGAGACCCTTCTTGTCTTTTTTATGTTAAGGAATTTCTGTACTAAATTTTTCATTTTTGTAACAAATTAAATCTTGAAATCCAAGTTCTGTCCTCAGTCAGAAGGTAAAGCAAGCTTTAGGACTGTGAAACAGCTGTCCGTGTCCGTGTCTGAGAGTTGCCGTAAACGAGAGTTAAATTTATCATTATATTATTTCAGTTGGGGCATAAAAATCTGTATATGAGGAGTGTCCGTATCTTGAGGGTGTCCTTAAGGAGAGGTTTCACTGTATCTGCTTCTTTATACACTATAGTAGCTCTGGAATTAACCTTTGTTACTGATTGTTTCGTATTTGAGTATGTCCCTTTCAGTATGAAGTGATAGATTAGGAATGGAAGAGACTGCATTCAAGCTCAGACAGTAGTGCTTGTTTAGGTTACCTATAAAACTGACGCCAGATCTTTTAATGGGATAAAAGATGACCAGAGAGCATGTTCTGACCACAAACCTCTTCTTTATGTTGATGTCCAAATAATATGGGAAGTCTGCGTTACCTATCTTCTGGATATCTCAGCAGCATGTGCACAAACACTTAACATGTGCAGATAGTAGTTATTAATATAAGTTACATATCCAGTTTTTATATGATCTACTATGCAGTTGTTGCAAATTAAAATCTGGAAACAGTTTCTCATATTGTGCCATTTGGCTTACGTAACCATCAATTGTTATGGGTCTTGTCAAGTCCGACTAATCACAGACTGAAACTTGCCTTTTCATTGAAGTGCTTGAACCAAATTATGCATTATTTTTATGCTCCCGACCTTGCACCGGTGAGTAACTCGCTTTGAATTTCAGGTTAACAAAATCCATCTGCCAAAATCAGTGACGCGATTGTAGAGTACAGTGGTGGTGTTTAAATTTCCAGTGTTATATATTGCTAGAAATTCCTGTATTAATTGCTGTGTTTTATTTTCAGCTGAGATTGTGGGCATGGCTCAGCAAGCCCTCACTGACACACAGTTTGGTGCTCGAACTCGCAAGGGTATGTTCAGGACAGTGTCCCAGTTGTACAAGGAGCAGTTGGCGAAGCTCATGGTGACCCTCCGCAACACAAATCCCAACTTTGTGCGATGTATCATTCCCAACCACGAGAAGCGAGCTGGCAAGATAGATGCACCCCTTGTGCTTGATCAGTTGAGGTGTAATGGTGTGCTGGAGGGTATCCGAATCTGCAGGCAGGGCTTCCCTAACCGCATACCCTTCCAGGAATTCCGTCAAAGGTATTTGTCACTGATTTATGTATGGAAATCTAATATCACAGTGTATATACATACATACATACATACATACATACATACATAAGTGATGAGTGTTATGCCCAAGGGCAAATCTTTCACTTCAAACCCAGCATTCTCCAATCTTTCCTATTTTCTGCCTTCCTCTTAGTCTCCGCATATGATCCATATATCTTAATGTCGTCTGTCATTTGATATCTTCTTCTGCCCCGAAGTCTTCTCCCATTCACCATTCCTTCCATTGCATCCTTCAGTAGGCAGTTTCTTCTCAGCCAGTGACCCAACCAGTTCCATTTTCTCTTTCTGATTAGTTTCAGCATTATTCTTTCTGATTAGTTTCAGCATCATTCTTTCCTCACCCACTCTTTTCAACACAGCTTCGTTTCTTATTCTGTCAGTCCATTTCACACACTCCATTCTTCTCCATATCCACATTTCAAACGCTCCTATTCGTGTCTCTTGTCGCATTAATGTAAAATTCAGCCCTTCCTTTAAAATGACTATATTCATTCAATGTCCTGCGCCGTTGTGTCGTGGTCTAAGACATCCTGCCTAGGACTCGCATTACAGAATGCGTGCTGATTCGAGTCCTCATGGGGGAAGAAATTTTCTCATGAAATTTCGGCCAGTGTATGGGACTAGTGCCCACCCAGCATTGTGATGCACTTGGAGAGCTACGATAGGTAGCGAAATTCGGTTGCGAAAGACAGCTATAACAGCTGGGGGGATCATCGTGCTAACCACGTGATGCCTCCATTATGGTTGGATGATCGTCCACCTCTGCTTGGGCATGTGGGCGTGAGGCCATTGGCCGGCTGGTCGGTCTGGGCCCTTCACGGCTGTAGCACCACGGATTATTATATTCATTCAATAAGGTAGATGTTTATAATGCCATATAATTTTGTTGTTTAGTCAACTGTTGAAGACAGGTATGAATCTCACAAGTGATACCAAGAAGGCAC
This sequence comes from Periplaneta americana, assembly GCF_040183065.1. Lineage (NCBI taxonomy): Eukaryota > Metazoa > Arthropoda > Insecta > Blattodea > Blattidae > Periplaneta > Periplaneta americana. The sequence continues at coordinate 123,087,418 of NC_091122.1, forward strand.
CACTTATGAGGCAACTAGGCCAGGAGGTAATGGGGTAGTGTGACCAGTTCCTTTCCGCCTATTACCATACTATTACAAATTAAATATGCAGTTAAACTATTTTTTCCCCTGTGTCCGGCAATTTATATTTATCTTCATTTTACTGAAAATCTTGTTTGGTAATGAAAATAATGGTAATGCTTGTTGTACTCTATTTAGGATCGTGGGCTCATACCTCTGGCACAGGATAATGGATTTTTAAGAAATCATAGAAATCCATAGCATGGCTTCCTTTTGAAGGGAAGTGAAACTAGACGTCACATGTTGTAGATTTACCAATAGAACAGGACAGAATCTAGACTGACAAAAACAGGAAATTAAATAGAAAAATGGGACATAATAAGCCTTCAGAGACCATAAAGGATCTGAAAACAGACCACCATTATAAGTTATTTAGAGTTATGTTTATACTAAGTAACGAAATATCTATTTCTTTTTCATTCTCCTCCTCCTCCACCTCTACCATTATCATCGTCTATTTTTTTCCTTTCTCTCTCTTTCCCCTTCGTATTCTTCTTCTTTAGTGTTTGTGCCCTCTACCATTGTCAAGGGAAACATGATTCGAAGTTAGGGGTTTCTTACCTCATATTGATAATCCTTTGTTCTTCTTTGCTCTTGTTTCATTGCCCCTTTCTCTTAAAATTGTTATTCTGCAGGTCACATGGTTTGAAGTCACAAATGTTGAGAGGAAGAATGTAATAAGTCAGTTTAAGCCTCATTCATGAAGTCAGTGGCAATGATGACATTCTTTTCTGTTGCAGATACGAACTTCTTACACCAAATGTTATTCCTAAGGGCTTTATGGATGGCAAGAAAGCTTGTGAGAAAATGGTGAGTTGTGTTTTAATTTGTTAAATATTTTTTTACTGCCCATACCTAGTTTCTGCAACCCTGGCAGTTGTAGATAAAAGGTGGAAACAGCCACTCTTCTGCGTAGGAACCTGGTAACGTGAGCCTTAACTGCAAGTCTTTAGTACGTGCTGAAAACATTGTCTAGCAGGTCAGTGATTCTTGTTTTTGTACAATTAGTAGCATCACTGGTGAGGGAAATCTAGTAGTAGGACAGCAGAACTATCCTTTTTCCATAAACCAACAGTGGAATTGGTGAGTTCCAGATTATTTTCGGGATTGCAGATACCAGCTACAGACAGTGTTAGAACTTTATTGTAAAAGCCCAAAGGTTATCAGCAGAGACCGGAACTTTGGCAGAATGCCTTTTTAAATGTGTTAAATCTATCTTCATTTTGAAAGTAAATCTGTACGAATTATTATACCTTTATGATTGAAACGTCACAGTTTTATGTTGCCCTTTTCTGCCTTTTTTAATATAAATGCCTAATTTACAAAATAAAAATCTTTTTTTTTTTTGCATTTATTTTATTATTTATCTATTATTTATTAATTTATTATTAAAAATTGCCTGCAGGTATATTTTAATTTATTTCTATAACTGCTACAATGAAAGTGACTTCACCGAATGTATAATATTGTCTTTCAGTCAGTTCATATTCTCTTTGCAACAATGAGTGCTGCCATGCAAAACTGTATTTTTAATTATCGCTTGTGTTTATTTGACAAGGCATCAATGAGTGTGGACCTAACGTTATTTTTAACGGTTATTTTTCTTTCAGTTTTCATTGCGAGTTGTAGCTAGCAGCAAGATGCTGAAATTCAGTGTTCCTTTACGCAGTAAATTGCAAAGTTACGTTAATACTTTTGGATCCGACGTATTTTGTACTGACGGTAAAGTACTTACATGCAAAATATGTGAGCAGTCAGTGAACTACGAAAAGAAATATTTCATATCGCAACATATCAGTACAACCAAACACAAAAATGCACTTTCCAAGGCTACTGGTAAGAGGATTTCTTTGCTTTCAACAGTAATTGCAACATCGATTCGAAAATCTCAATTTGCATTCGACTTATGTAAAGCTTTTCTTACAGCTGAAATCCCTTTGTGGAAAGTGCAAAGTTGTGGGTCTATTGCAAGGTTTTTATAATTGCCTTTTATTGCGTATTTTAGCTACTTATAATGCCTTTTTGCCTGCCTATTTTAGCCATTTATGATGCCTTTTTGCCTGCCTATTTTAATGATTCATAATGCCTAAACTTCCGGTCTCTGGTTATCAGTATATCTATACTTTAGTAATACTTGTTTGATGAGAAGTTGTGATAAAATATATTGATCACTTGAAACTTTGTAGTTCCTTTGCTTTACGAAAGAGTCAAAATGTGAAATGTATTCTTTAATGTGTTATGAAAACGTGAAAGTAATACACTTTCTTCAATTGAAAATGGAGCTTTGATTTTTAAATATTATCTGTACAGATTCATGCTTTGGAATTGGATCCTAACCTGTACAGAGTTGGTCAGTCCAAGATCTTCTTCCGTGCTGGTGTGCTGGCACATCTTGAAGAGGAGAGAGACTACAAGATCACGGACCTTATTGTTAACTTCCAAGCTTTCTGTCGTGGTTACTTGGCAAGAAGGTAAGTATAGGAAGATAAAATTAATTCTTCTCAATATAATTTTGTTTAATTTAAACCTCTTCTATTTGAATATATGATTATATCACTACATTTCTTTGACAGGAATTTCCACAAGCGCACACAACAATTGAATGCTATTCGTATCATTCAACGTAATTGTGCAGCATACCTAAAACTGCGCAACTGGCAGTGGTGGCGTTTGTACACCAAAGTGAAGCCACTCCTAGAAGTAACGAAACAGGAAGAGAAGTTGACTCAAAAAGAGGATGAACTTAAACAAGTGAAGGAGAAGTTGGACAGCCAGCTAAGATCGTCTCAAGAGTATGAGAGGAAATTACAACAGGTATACTTCACAATAAATTAAAAAAGTTCACTAATATATATTATTTTCAAGATATACAAACAAGCACCAGTTTAACAGTAGTTACCGATAAACATAAAGTAGTACACAAATTTCAAAAAGCAAAATATTAATTATAATATGTACTAGAATAGAATATAACTAGACAGGTTAGATCAGCCATCACCTCTTGTAACTCTTTTACATTAAACTGGCAAATTTAATTAAACTGTATCTTTTGGTGATATTCTTTGGTCAGGATTTTTTATATCAAACACTTGATATCTCCTGAGATTTTGACATCCCAAAATTACATGTCTTTTTCTGGTCCACAGATCTTGTCTTTGAAGTTTAATCGTAAAAGACTTACATCTGTGTGTGTTAGAAGACTTCACTGTCTTCCCCAGCTAATCATAATCTAGTTCATGTTAGTCCTTTTAGTACCAAGTTCTGCATAGTGATGTACGTTAACATTGTTATGATATTCAGAATCATTTAAACGTGTCTGCACTTCATCAGCAAAGATATTATCAAATGTATGATAGGCCTATACTGGTTTTTCATGATAATCATCATCTGTAGTATACTGCAGTCTGAACTGAAGTTGCAACCACTGTTAGCAATGAATATGCATGCACTTTAGCGCCAATTATCATTGTTTCTACTAACTGTCGTTCAGTATTTAATACCATTAAATTTGATTGTCGTAGAAATTTTACCAATCCTTTTTTTTTTTTTTTTACCATATAATGATTCATTTCTCATGAATGATGACATTCGCACAATCTCGTCTAGTTACAAGCTTGATCAAAGAAGAAAGGCTACAAAACAGTGATGTCGTGATAGTTACTTAAAGAAGAAAATCTCAAGACAACTGGGAATCATCTTCATTTTTCAATTAACTCTTGTCCTATATGTAACATTTTGGAATGTGCATTTCCTGATGTTCTTTGCACATTAGTTTTTTTATTGCTTTCATTCATCGCAATGGAAATATTTGTTCAATTACGAATTTGTTGTTTCTGTACATGATTACAGCATTCATTAGGCCCAGTGATCTTATGACATAGACATAAAGTATAAGCAGCATAAAAAATATATAAAAATTATATAAAAATATAATCAATCTAAGAGAGTTTTAGCTGTTAATTTTTTTTTTTTTACCAATGCTACCAGGTTATCATTCGACATTTCTGGTCTTCTTTCCTGGCAATGGCTTACTGTATTTGTAACCCACTTCTAAGGTTGGGGTGTTTGGAAGATGGAGTTACGCTGCCCCGATGATATTATGATAGGGTGATTATGAATATGAAGTGCCAGGAGAGGTCTTAAATCTAAATATAACCTAATTTCCAGACCATGGACGAACACAGGAACAATTAATTCCCTTTAAGGAAAAGTTCCTGTATTCTAACCAGGAATCGTATCCGGACTGTAGCCAGACACTCTGACCACTAGACCATGAGGCTGGTTGTTAATTTGAATATCAAAACCTATAAACAAACATGTCTCATCAAAACATGGATTCAACATATTGAATTTTATAGCATTTTTAAGTTTTTCTGTTCATATAAGAAATGTATTTAGTAATATCAGTATGATTGTGTTAAAAGGTTGATATTTCTTTACGTAAATTTGTGCAAAATTATAACCTAAAAGAAACGTCTTTTTATGTGGTTAAGTATAATTTTCAGAACGAATTGACACAGTAACATGATTTTAAATGATCTGATTATAATCATTTTGATAACCGTCTCAGTTTTGTGGAGCAAATTAATGATGGCAGTTGAAGCTCTAGCGCATTATTAATTGCATTCACCATGTAAAATGATAAGAATGAACTCCTGTAAGCAGATATTACGATAATCTTGTATCTAACAGGAGATATAATATGTTAACTGCTGAATAATAAAAATAGTTTAAACCAAAGGGAGAAGTGAAACAATTGAGGGGACCATAATGTCATTTTGTACTATACATGACTAACGAGAAAGACAGGCTACGATGCAACGTCACATTCTTTGTCATAACATGGCCAACAGTGAACAAGTTTATATATAAATGCATGTTTACCAGGAGTTTAATGTAGCACTTCCTTTGTTTCTTAGAATTTTGAACATGTATTTATATTAGGCGATTGTCATGATGACCATGACTAGACCGAGATAATCATGTGAACCTGATTCGTGCCGTAGCCTGTCTTTCTCGTTAGCTACGGTACTAGGTCACCTTCAGAATCATTGAACATTTTCTTATTTGGCGGCAAGAACTAGAGAGTGTGAACATCAACTCGAGAAAAATAGTAACTAAGAGAAGGCACTGCATGTCGTTTCCTAGAATGAACTATCTTTTTGACTTCATCATCTTCAAAATTAAAATTTGGAGTTCACACGAAAATTCACCAAATGCAGAAACCTTTTGCAAAGAAATATCGCACATACTGTTTATAGTTTTTCTCCCATCTAACGTAACTCCTTTGTCACTGTGCAGTTTTCTTATTTACTGACTCACTTTCATCTGTTTTAAATCGATGTAGTAATGTAACACATATTAAATTGCTTTGAAAATGTAAATAGGTACTTTAATTTGAAATCTTTACATTATTAGGCGGTAGAGGAAAAGATAACACTGCAGGAACAACTACAAGCAGAAGTAGAATTGTGTGCGGAAGCAGAAGAAATGAGAGCGAGATTGGCAGCCCGTAAACAGGAGTTGGAAGAAATCCTACATGATTTGGAGGCTCGAATTGAGGAAGAAGAAGAACGATCCAATAACCTTACTGCTGAGAAAAAGAAACTCCAGCTCAATATACAGGTAAATAATAAAATTGCAGAAGGCAAGTCTTTGAAAAATATGCTGGAATGCGACAATCTGTTAGCTTCTGTTTACCACCACCACCACCACCACCACCACCACCACCACCACCAGCAGTATCATCATCATCGTCATCATCATCATCATCATCATCATCATCATCATCCAAAAGTATTTCCATTATTATAGGCTGGTTGCCTTTAAACAAAACCACTAACAAAGTTTTATCTTTCCATACTTCCTATTCCTTAAGAACTCCTAAATTTTTTACCTTACTTTATATGTATTTTCTGTGTTGGTGTATCCAACATACTTTTAGAGTTACTAAGTGACATTTTCTGTGTTTTTATTTCCGAAACAATTTTTTTTTTTCTATTTCTTTTAACATAACTGTACTATTATAATTTTTTTTTAAACTCTTATTGTAATAACCTTTGTAATTTAATACATTTCTTAATTTTGTAAGAAAAAATTGTCTTTACATATTTTTTTTGTTGATTGTTTATAGGACCTAGAAGAGCAGCTGGAAGAGGAGGAAGCTGCTAGACAAAAATTGCAGTTAGAAAAGGTTCAATGTGATGCAAAAATAAAGAAAGTAGAAGAGGATTATGCTCTTAGTGAAGACACAAATCAAAAGGTAAGATTATTATTCTTCATCCATCCCAATGGTCCCATTTTTAAAACAAGGCTTGCTATGGTAGGTATTGAATTTACTCTTGTGTTACCACAGCAATTAAAATCAGAAATCATATTTGTGTGGGGATAATGGAAGAAGAGAAATATGAATCTCTACACAAAGCAAAGTAAATGCAGCTCCATGTCATTGCAAATATAGTACTGTTAGGTTAATGATGGTATTAAATACCTGCCATTGAAATTTATTTATTTGCACCTAAATTATGTAGTCATTGATTCATTCAGTCACTTGTTTATTTTAGAACATCCATTATTTAGCAATTTATCAGAGACGAGAAATAGATTGACTAATTTTTGTATCTCCTATCTCTTATGTTTGTAATACAGTAATTTTTTTTGTTATGATAGCTGCTCAAAGAAAAGAAGTTACTCGAGGAAAGGGCAGCAGACCTTTCACAAACCTTGGCAGAGGAAGAGGAGAAGGCAAAACATCTGGCGAAGCTGAAAACAAAGCACGAGGCAACAATTGCAGACCTGGAGGAGCGGCTGCTGCGTGATCAGCAGCAGAGGCAAGAGATGGACCGCAGTAAGCGCAAGGTGGAGACAGAAGTGAGCGACCTGAAGGAACAGCTGAACGAACGCCGCTTGCAGGTGGAGGAGATGCAGCTGCAGCTGGGCAAGCGCGAGGAAGAACTGACACAGGCACTCATGAAGATTGACGAGGAGGCTGCCAGCAAGGCCCAGTCTCAGAAAGCCTACAGAGAGCTTGAATCACAACTTGCCGAGGTGAGCAGAGTGTCACTGAAGTGCTATTGATTTATTTCTCCTTTTCCAATTACTACTGCTCCTATTCATTCTTTCTTTTCGCTTCCTTTTTCCCTCTTATTTTTTCCTCTTTGTCATTTTCTCCTTGTCTTCTTCCTCAGTGTTTTGTTTTTCCTTCTCATACCTTCTTTTCATATCGTTCACCTCTTATGCTTACTTCATCATCATTCTCTTCTCGTCTTCTCTTTATCTTCCTCTACCTTCTTTGTTCTCTCTCTTGTTGTTAATACCAAACATTTGGCGATAAAGCCACTAGTTCCCTCTGCACTGCAATACTTTTAAGGAAGTCATTATGCGTGAACGGCACTGTACTTAGTTGAGATGGTCCAAATTCATTACTTCGTTAGAATTGCACAGAATACAATTTGATGTGCTGTAAATTCCTGTCCTGTGAAGATGGCCTGCTAACCAGATATGGCCTGTGTGTAATGTGCAAATTGCACTTTTCTATTTTTTGTCTCTTGTTGGATTCGAAATTTGCAGGTCTGGCTAAGGTTGGTAAGGCATTGTGGTGGTCGATATGTAGAGCTTTTAGCTTATCTAGCTATAAATAAATTCTTGTCTTCCCAAAGTTTGCAAAGTTCATACTACTGCAAATATGAGCCTTTGATTTATCGTGTTTTAGGACTGTCGTTTGAAGGGAGTTCATATTAGAAAACTCCTCTTTTGATCACACATTAGTTTTGCTGCGGCTAAGTGACAAACATGGTCAGCAAAATAGTTTAAACAGTTTAGAACTACCACACAACCAATTCCATTTACCATATGATGTTGAAGTGAAATGACATGTGTACTCACAATGTTTTTCTTTCACGTCCATGGACAAATTTAACTCAGGAGTTGGTCTTCCCATTTTCACAATTTCAGCTTTCTCATTATACATACGTCAGTTAAAAGACACTTTTAATAAACCTAATATAGTCATTTTCAACACCAATCCCTTCAGAAACTTTGCTCTGATATATTTTTCACAATATCACTTCATAAGGAAATTAAAAATTTAATAATTCAAAATTAATATAACTCTAGATATTCGAACACACAACAAATTTAAAATACTGCATTGCAAGAACACAGTCACATTCATGAGCTTCTGTACTAAGTGTATTGTCGCTTCGCGCTTGCAAAGAAACCGATCACGAGAGCAGCAACTGGATTGGTCTAACAATGTATGATGGAAACAGTGGGGCAGTGGGGGCTGGGCAAATTGTTTCTTTTTGAGAGCAGAGAGCGCATATGTATCTAGGAATTACTTTAATTTTATTTACTGTGTGAAATTAATAATACAAAATCGTTACATTATGTAATAATTATTATAAACTTTTTTCTTTTTGGTAATTTCTTGGGCTACCACCAGTAGCCCCGGTAGTCAGCAAAATACACTCCTGCCTCTTTGGTACAGTGAGGGTTTCTTGCTGTTGCTTAGAACTGTCAACTGTCAAAAGCAATTTAATTTCGGCATTTTCAGTTGTCTGTTCTCCTGTAGAATAGCATATGTGTAAGTCAATAGTGCACACATAAACAATAGTTGTTGCACGGATATTGTTTCTAAATTGTGTTATTTTATAGATTTAACTGGACAATTTTTATTCAGGTTTGTGTTCCTTCATTTTACCAAGCCTTATGTACTTCACATAATTCTTTCCCTTGATGTTTAAGCAAGTACGACTAGATTATATTGTATATATTTCTTTTCAGTTTATTTAATCAAGAACTATGATTTTATTAGTACTATTAGACATGCCATCATACTTATAAATATGTATAGACATATCCACATTATTTTGTATTATTTCTGTGTTGGAATAGATTCAAGAAGATCTGGAAGCAGAAAAAATAGCTCGTAGCAAGGCAGAGAAACAAAAGAGGGACTTGAATGAAGAATTGGAGGCACTAAAGAATGAACTGCTGGATTCTCTGGACACAACAGCAGCACAACAGGAACTGCGAACCAAACGAGAACAGGTGAGATTCATTTTCATGCATGCCATTGGACCCAAACTCTGTGGGCTGGGAATGACGGATTTGTGAAGGATGGTAAAATTCTTAATGAGACTTCCTTTGAAAGTAGAGACAGAGACTGTAGAAAGGCAGATTAGCAGAACATTTAATGGGCTTCCTTTTGTGTGCTCTTATTTGTTTACCATATTTTTCTTTCACATCATTCGTTTTTAAACACAATTTTAAGCATTACATCATACTAGTGGCTTGTGCAGCAAATGTTGCAAACTAAGTTCATTAGACGTTCAAATAAACATTTTTCAGATTTATTTTCAATGAAGAATACCAGACATTCTGAAAGTTATTTGCTTCCATAATAATGAAAGATACTCTCTCTCGAGCCAATACCGAAGAAAACCACGCATATAAATATCTACACCACAGCGCCATTAAATATATGAAAAAGACCCAACCCCACTTGATTAATAACTATAAAAATATTTGATTTTTAATAATATTATTATCTTACGTAAGTTTTATAGCTTTCAGTAACATATACTATATATACTATATAGCCACCACTCAGTAAAATATAGGAATCAAAATCTAATTTAAGTTATTCTCTACATCTACTTATATAACCCCAAAACGTTTCACTTTCATATCATCAATATAGCATTAATATGTATAATTAATGAAAAATAGTCGCATCACGGCATTAACTACAATAATATTTCATTTCTAATAGTAATAATGTCATCAAACCACCTCAAGTTTTGTAGTTTTTAATATCCAATACACAGCTGTACCCAGAAAATTACACACCACAGAATCGAACCTGTAAATTATTTTTAGTAAGTTAAGTTTTTAATAACCAATTTAATTTGAGCTCTAAATATGTCAGCATTCTTGCAGATCATGGCCTTTGTGTGATATTGTTTACTGTAGTGTGTGTTTTGTTTTATTGTGAAATGCAACACAGCCAACTTGATGCTCGCTTCGCTTCTCCTGAATGCAGTTAGCTAGTTCTCAAAACTGACGACAAATGGATTTTGGAAAATAGAAAAATTATGTAGGAAAATTGACATTTCACTGAAAACTACTATTTTTCCGAAATACTTTGGGTTCCAAGCTTCAAAATGAGGGGCCATTTATTAAAATCCGTTCTGCCATTTTTCTCGTAATTTCCATTACCAGTTCAAATTATATATATAGATATCTTTGTCAGGTGCTGACTTTATTCTTTTTCCGAAATGCTCGTTTAGTTAAATGAAGCATGCTTAATTTGCTAATGAATAAATAGTCATAATTTACCTGCCCATCTTTTGTTTCTTTCATTTGAAATTTGAATTCTGGAAAGACTATTTTGAGGATGTAGAAAATAAGGATCAACTCAGTTACTGAGCTTTCCGGATTGTCGGACTTCTACTGTAAATATGACAGAGTAAACATATATCAAATAGAATTATCTCATAAAGATTTTGTAAGGGTACAGTATTGGACGAATGGCTAGAGCATCATCTGAGTTCGAATTCTATCAAGCCACAAATTAAATTTGTGATTGATAAAGAGAGTGTCATTATCTTCATTATACGGTATTTATCATCTCCAATACAATCATCAGCATGACTCTGCCAACATAACCTTAATTATCACTACTGACATCATCATCATCATCATGTGTCAGCGACTTATCATGGAGGGGTGTTTGTTTATCCCTCACCCCATGAAGAACCTATTTCATCGAAGAGAGTAAGGTAACCCGTTTTGCTTTTGACTGTTTTGTTGCATCAGTGGCGGACATCATTTAAACATAATACTGAGTTTAACATATTGCTACGTAACTAATTATCTATTTCTATTGTTAGTAAGAAACATTGTACAAACGTGTGTAAAAGTACCAAACATCACTTTAACATCAGTCACTCATCATTTGTAATCCATAGCTATTATTTTTTTCGCGGTATATGGCATTCAAATCATTCCAACTTTTCTGATGATACTGTTATTCCTTGCTCAACTGCAAATGAGCATGGATGTAAATTTTTCTCACATTTTATATATTCGATTCCCTAACCATTTCAAATGTAAATCTTTTTACCTTTTAGGTGTGTTTTTCAAATTATATATATTACGTTTTGTCAAACCTGGCAACCGTTTCATAAAGGGAGCTTAATTAATTAATTAATATTGTATCAATTAACAAAATATAATATTGAATGATTGTTTCATAGATCAATTTGAAATTTTAATATTTATCTTTATAGCAAACCGGAAATAATGATGTATAAATAAACATTTTACAAACCTATAGGCTTAACCAGTTTGCAACACAATTAATTTACATTTTTACTATGTGTACTCGTACATGGGGATGATCCTGAAGACTTCTGATACCTCTTCCTCTGAACTAGTGTGTTAACATCTGGTTTTAAACCCGATGAACACAATCGCAAAACTGAAACTAGCTCGAACTGCACACTGTACCTTTACTGAACAGGTCTATTTCTATCTTTTAGTTCCGTTAGAAGTTGGAGACGTGCAGTTCCTATTTAAATAAAGAATGAATTGAGGTCATAAAATAATAAATGTGGATGTCAATAACATAAAGGAAAATTACACGATAATTACATGAAATGGCATGTGTACCATACTTTTCTGCGTGACGAAAAGTGAAATGCCTATTTAAATTGAAATGAGAAATATAATTACTACTTTTTCCACAAATTAAACAGGCTTTCCCCTCATGAAGTGCACAGAAATATTTGCCTTCCCATTCCTGATGATAGTAATTTCCAATGAAGAAGCCATTTTTACAGCGAAGATTACAGAGGTATTATTTGGAGTTACTTGTCATCCTACTTTCTGCAAAACGCCACAGACGTCTCACAAGCAGTGTTTACGTTTGAATCCTACTGAGTGGACTGGTGTGGGATGAATGAAAGTAGTGACGTCATCTCTCATTGAGAGACAGTCGCTCATCCATGATCATCATCGTCACCATTACTGTTACCATCATCACCGTCAACATGGTTATCATCACTTAATCACCAACACTTTCACCATTGCTTACACTAGTACTAGTCTATCATCTCCACCATTACTAACACCATCACCATCATCATAGCCTTAATATCCTTAATGTAACACAGAGACAACGTTCAAGATGGCAAAATAATTAGAATTTAGACACTTCTTTCTTCAGGAGGCAGGGTGCACTACTACAATATAAATGAGTATACCATTGAGCGTGATTTAAAAAGAAAGTGAATACCTTGAATTATTGTTCAATTTTAAAATTGTGTTTAAAAGACCGTTGTTATTCTGTTTGCAGGAACTGGCTACATTAAAGAAGAGTCTAGAAGAAGATGCTGCATCACATGAAACAACTCTAGCTGAAATGAGGCATAAATACAGTCAAGAAATAGCTATAATCAATGAACAGATGGAGTCTGTCAAGAAGGTAATAGCACATTGTAATAGAAGAATTTTTCTGTCTTAACACGGATTCCTTCTGGAAAAAAATATGAATATTCATCTTAAAAAATTTCACTTTTATATTTTTCATTATATAGGCCTAGGTGTGGAAGTATATTACCGGTTGTTCTGTATGGTTGTGAAACTTGACTCTTACTTTGAGAGAGGAACAGAGATTGAGGGTGATCGAGAATAAGGTGCTTAGGAAAATATTTGGGGCTAAGAAGGATGAAGTTACAGGAGTATGGAGAAAGTTACGCAACGTAGAACTGCACGCATTGTATTCTTCACCTGACATAATTAGGAACATTAAATCCAGACTTTTGAGATGGCTAGGACATGTAGCATTTATGGGTGAACCTAGAAATGCATATAGTATGTTAGTTGGAAGACCTGAGGGAAAAAGACCTTTGGGTATGACGAGACGTAGATGGGAGGATAATATTAAAATGGATTTGAGGGAGGTGGGATATGATTGTAGGGACTGGATTAATCTTGCTCAGGTTAGGAACCAAGGGTTGGCTTATGTGAGGGCAACAATGAACCTCTGAGTTCCATAAAAGACATTTATAAGTAAGTATAGGTGTGGAAGTAAAGGTACGGTCACATGTCGCTACTTTTGCAGCGCTGCAATACAAAAAACTGCGCAACTCTCGTACTGCGACATATGAACAACGGTGCAACCCGAAAAGTAGCAGGCTGCCGAACCTGCTGCCCGCTACTTTTCCATGCTGCACGCAACTTAAAAGTAGCGACGTGTGAATAGGGTTCTCAGGGTTGCAGCCGCAGCATTTTTGATATCAGTTTTGTTGAAACTTTTGCTGCGGTTGCAACCAGTGTTACCACCCAAATGTGCCAATGATACTTTTATTGTTTGGATATATTTTAATGTTAAATGTGATGAAAATAAATTATTTGTAACAGTTATTAAATTCACAACACAGTCTGAGCATAATTGCTGACGATATAATTCATTTTTTAAATTTTCCGTAGTGTAGTTCCAAACAGGAGGGTTGCCAACATTGATTACGTGAATATACTGTTGGTTATCATTTAAGTATATAGGCGTTTTTAAAAGCTTTATAGTAAAAATTATGTCAATTTCTGAATACTAGATACGACAGAAAAGCAAATAATAGATAAGGAAGCTTTCGCATGAGTTTCGTAATAATGCGAACATAACCACAAAATGTATATTGAGAAGTCAATACGGAGATGGGAATCTGCAGCATGACTGCGGCTGCAAAAGTAGTGCCTTGCGTGTGAACAGATTCGCAACCTCCAGTTGCAACTTTTGCTGCACTCGGGTTGCGCAGCACGAAAAGTAGCATGCAGCGCACTACTTTTGGCTTACGTGTGAACACGACACGCAACTTTTGCAGCTGCAGTATAAAAGTAGCGCTGCAAAAGTAGCGACGTGTGACCGTACCTTAACATCAGTTTCAGTATTTCCATAGCTGCTCTCCCCCCCCCCCCCCCCTCTTCTTCAACGAAGTGTGTATATTCCACACTTTTTTATTAAGTGAAAACTCAGATTAGAGCTCTACCTGACATGTTTTGTTCTTCAGCTATTCATTTATAATTAATTATAATAGTGCACATTGTTGCACTTCATCTCCTCCTGCATAAGCTGACCGTCCTTATGACGAATATTGCATGATCGCACAATTGTCAAGTCATTCTAACATAGTTGTTTTATAGTATTAGGCAGAAAATGTTTCTAGTAGAAACCTATTTGCATAATAAAACTTTATAAAACATGTTTAAAAAGTACATTCGAAAACATAATTAATTTGTCTGCTATTTAATTGTGTTTAGAGCATGAAAAACTTACTTTGGCAGAAGTTTTTATCTTATTTAATGACAGACAGTTATTAAAATTTCTCATAATTCTGTTGAATGACCTCAGAAATTAATGTTAATATGGATACTTGTCACTTAGTGTAGTCTACAAGTAGTGAGCGAGACTCGTACTTTGAGACTGCACTTGTATGTGAGTTCGAATCCCTCTTTGCCTAGTTGGTTTTTACCTAAGGTTTTCTGCTATTGTAATGTGAATGTTGGGTAATTCCATATCGAATTCACAAGATTCATCTTGCCATCGCCAATTTCATTGATACTAGATTACCACACAGTTTAAATATCCTATTAAAAATTAGATATATTAAATTTAAATATTTACCTTAATGATTTGAAGTCTCGATGTGTCACTCCTAAGAAAAGATGTTTACCTCAAGATGATTAATCAAGTATCTGTTATTGGATTAAAAACAGAATTGTAGCATAAAGATATTTCCTACATTACGTCATATAATGAGAAATTAAAAACATTATTGTCGTGTTGCAGGCTAAAGCTGGCCTGGAAAAAGCAAAACAGCAACTGGAAGCTGAGAATGCAGACCTAACAACTGAGCTGCGGTCAGTGGGTGCAAGTCGACAGGAGTGTGAACGAAGACGGAAGCAGGCTGAGAGCCAGCTAGCAGAACTGCAGAGTAAGATGGTGGAGATAGAGCGGTCCCGATCTGACCTCAATGACCGGTTCACCAAACTGCAGCAAGAGGCTGAAGCTATCAGTTCTCAGCTGGAACAAGCAGAGCTGAGGGCATCAGCAGCCACGAAGAGTGCAGCTACCATGGAGACGCAGTTGTCTGAGGCCCAGGTAAGTCAGTGATGATTTCAATATTGTAAGAACCTTGAAGCATTGAGCCTTAATTTAAATAAATAGGCTGTACTATGTATATATGAATTTTACTTTAATATTAGCCCAATTAAGTAACACAGTATTATCGGTCCTTGATTTTCTTTATTATGCTGTGTTTTTGCTTTGCACCTTTTTGCTGCATTGGCATTACTTACAAAGCATCAAAATTATGAACATTAGTTACGTTAATGGGTATAATCGAGGAATAGTATTTGAGCTATTCGATTATTTTTACTCTCACGAGGCTTAAAAAATGAGTTAAGGGGTTAGGTACAGCTTACAGCAGTAAAATTTTTGGAAATATTCAGCATGTTTTTCCTCCATTACAGTATCTTGTACAATAATGAAAATAGGTTTGTGTTAAGCACTGTCCTTCTGCTATATGAAAAAATGTATATATATTTTTACGATTTAATAAAATTATTTTTATTTATTTATTTATTTATATTATTATTATTATTATTTTTTTTTTTTTCAAAATTCAAAATAGTGCAGTTCACTGTGCAGTGATGAAGCATTTCCCTCATAACTCATAAACTTGCTAACTTTTTCATGTTCTGTTTCTTTTATTTTTTTGCTGAAACTCACGTTTACAATAGCATGCTCTTTCAACTACATTCCTTAATAAATTATACATATATATATATTTTTTTTTTTGTGTTAGAAGAAAGTACTGATATTTGACCATTTTTTAAATGAATTTATTTTTATCAGACAATCTATCAAAGGTTGAGAAGTGATATTGCATCATATTGTAGATATGACATGCATAAATACACACAAAAAATTTCATCACAGAATGTTGGATAGTTTTTGAGTTATGAGGGAAATGGTTCATCACTGCACAGTGAACTGCCATCATTTTGAATTTTGAAAAAATAAATAAATAAATAAATATTTTTTAATCATAAAAATATTTTTTTCATATAGCAGAAGGACAGTGTTTTACACATAGGTACTAATATTCATTATTGTACAAGGTACAGTAATGGAGGAAAACAATTTTGAATATTTCCAAAATTTTACTGATGTATGCTATACCTAACCCCTTAAATAAAATACTTCCAATGTTGCATTCCAGAGGACTGAAATTCCTCCTTCTCCTCCTCCTCCAACAGAAATTAGGCATTAATGCCTGTTACCTGTTACAGCCTCAAAAGTGAACTTTGACTATCTTTAATTTGGTCTCCCTATACTTTCCTCTTGCTATATTTTATTGTAAAGCCTGTTCAGCAGTATTATTATTAGATTGTCTATCCAGATGTTCTTTTTTAACGTCCTTATAATTGTGCCACACATTGTTTGGAGTCTGGATATGTATTTTCCTTTTTAAATCATAATTAAAGTTATGGCTTATATTACAGCCCCCCCCCCCCCCCCGTCGCCTTCGGTAGCGCAGTTGGTATAGTGCTGGCCTTCTATGCTCGAGGTTGCAGATTCGATCCCGGCCGAGGTCGATGGCATTTAAGTGTGTTTAAATGCGACAGGCTCATGTCAGTAGATTTACTGGCATGTAAAAGAACTCCAGCGGGACAAAAATTACAGCACACCGGCGATGCTGATATAACCTCTGCAGTTGCAAGCGTCGTTAAACAAACCATAATTTAATTTTTAATTTATTACAGCCCAAGTAATTAAAATTATTAATTTGTTCTATCATGCAGTTATGTAAAACTGTTTTCTCTCTTATTGGAAATTTCCCACAAAAAGTCATTAATTTAGTTTTAAAAAAGAAATTATTCCGTGAGGAATGAAAATGTCATTGGCATGAAACTATCCTAATAAATGCACACATTTATTTTTGAAATTAAGCTAGTAGTTATGTATTCAAGAGAGTGAAATGTTTAGATTTGTTGATGTATGATTTTCGTAAAGGAGATGGTAGACAAAAAGGACGGAACTCTTTGGTAGCAGAATAAAGAGAAGGAAATATTGTCAGAGAATCTTCCTTGGTGATCAGGTACTCGTCATGCTTAAATGGGATGTGTGATTCACGGGGTTCAAAGCCATCCAAGAATGATAGATTTTTAAGTGCTATAAAAATCCTTAATGTGAGTTGAAATTTACTATGTCTTTGTCCTTTAATGAGAGGGCTAAGCCAAATATACAAGTCATTTTTCGTCCACTTAAAATTTCAACTCTGTTAATCACTACACTTGCAAATCATCCTACTATCAGAGGTAATGAATGCCCCAGTCAAGAATATTATAGCAGAAAAGTATATAGTGGACCTCGTAACATTTTAAATTTTTTAAGGCTTTCACACTCTGTTTAATCTTCATCATCTCACATTTGAAGAGTAGATTTGTCTATCACATACTACATTAAGATTGAAATCATTCGTTATTATTTGAATGTATCATTCTTTACTCAATTAGTAAGTATCCTAAAACGTTAGTTCAGCTTTATCATCTTGAAAACTCAACAGTTTTGCAATATTACATGTTATTAGGGTATATTGTATTCATTATTATTTTGTCACTACTTCGAATCGAATAATGCTTGATTAATTGAGTGATTTCTTCTTTTCAGGCTTAAGATTCAAATCTAATTGATGAGATACACTTCCAAAAAAATAGCAGGAATTAGATATGTGTCATAAAATCGTTGCAGAATGTTACAGTATTAATATATTTCGTATTTGTTTACAGACACAACTGGAGGAGGAAACAAGGCAAAAGCTTGCTCTGAGCTCAAGGTTACGGCAAATCGAGAGTGAGAAGGAATCCCTCCAGGAACAAGTAGAAGAAGAGGAGGAAGCAAAGAAGAATCTAGAGAAACAGATCTTTGCCATGTCACAAAACCTTGCTGATGCCAAGAAACGTATTGAGGAGGAAGCTGAACAAGTTAACCAGCTTGAGGAGCTCAAGAAGAAGTTGTTGAAGGTAAGTCTCTTAACTGGGTATTTTATTTTGTGATCAAAATTTTGTTACTCATCATCTTAAGAGGTAGAAAAAAATTGTGTATTCAACTCTTTCTCAAGGTTTGCAGATTAAGCTCCAGCTGTGGTTAATGGTTTTTTTTTAACAGTCTTAAAAATTCGAGTACAACTTCCTTGAGAAGAAAAGTAAAGCACAATACTGAACACTGATTTACTGCATTAGAAGAACCATGCATGTATTTTTATGACTTACATCATATGCACATTTGTGCCGTATGGCCTCCTTTATTACTCAGAAATTCGACTGATCTAGTCCTCTTCATTTCAATGATTTCATTGCCCCATTTCTTCTCCCATTTGACTTGTAATAGGAAATGTTCATAGTAATATTATGGCAGTCATTCTTAATATTGCCATTCTTGTATTAAAATTATTAATTTTGTCATTCATACATAACAGTGACATAATATGTAAGCTAAATTAATTCAATCATTTTCCTGCCATAGATCCTTGTCTCTTGTTTTGTCATTGTAGTTCTGCAGAACAGTATTATGAAGTCTTTGGTGCAAAATGAGAAACATATACTGTAGAAGTTAATGAAACTAACAAATATCTTACATAGCCAATCTAAGAAACTAACCTCTGTCGAAGCAGTATAAATTGCTTTGAAGTATCGAAGCAGTCTGAATTACTTTGAAGAGGCTGATATCTTCAAATACAAGTAAATTTCATACATTCGCAAAATAATTTATACAAAATAAATAAAATAAAAGTAATAAGAATAGAAAATATTTTGGAATGTAATTTATATCTGTCTGAAGAATTTATGCATTTTTCACAGTTTTCTGAGATTTGTTGTGATTTTATAGGACATTGAGGCACTCCAACGCCAGGTTGAGGAGTTGCAAGCAGCCAATGACAAACTAGACAAATCCAAGAAGAAACTTCAAGCTGAGTTGGAAGATTCAAATATTGACTTAGAAGCCCAGAGAGCGAAGGTTCTGGAATTGGAGAAGAAACAACGCAACTTCGATAAAGTTTTGGCAGAGGAAAAAGTAAGCAACAGATCTTAATATGTATTTATTCCTATTGAGATCTGAGTTTTAAATCCAGATTTCTCTCAGATACATATTTTATTAATTACATTTTGAAGTTAGTGCAAATTCTGCTTCCCAACTTTGGTAGTGGAAATAATATCTAGAAAGATGAGAAAAAAAAGAATATGCATTTGGTACTAATTAAGATAATTTTCGAGCACATTCGCTTCTCTTATACTTGGGTTACTCAAAAGTGGCAGATAATTGGAAGAAAATACTTCTCCCTCTACTGAAGCAATGCATTGTCCCCTCTCCTCACCTCTTCTTCTTTTTTTTTCTTTATTCCCTCATTACAATTTACTTTCTTGCATGCTGTTACCACAATGTCATTTTTCACAAGGTAGCAACATGGGAAATATTATTTACATAGAGTGCCTTGCAATCCAAGTTACCATGGCAGTAACTGAACAGACGCTACCTATATCAAGTGTTCCTAATTGGTGTGGGCAAGCAAAGAAATTTAAGGAGGTGTTTTATTTGGTTGTAGAGGTGAAAGAAAGCAACACTCAAGGAAGATAGTGGGAATTCTCCACTATTAATTCACTTGAGTGTAGTTTAATTCACCATTGCTATATATTAATTTTTTTTTTCTCTTCCTTTTTGTGTCTTTCGTCATCTTACATTTTACTTTCTTTCTGTCTACGTTTCTTTTCCAATTCTTCTATCTTTCTTTTTCCCCCATTCATTCCTGCCCCTATCTATCTTTCTTTTTATTTTCTTTTATTACTTTCCTTTCCTCCTGCCCATTTTTTTGCTCTCTCTACTTCCTCCCTCCCTCCTTCTTTCCCTCCCTACCTCCCTCTCTCACTCTTGCATTCTTTATTGTTTTTCTTTTTCCCTTTTTTTATTTGCTTATCATTTTCTTCCTTTCTTTATATTTCCCACGCACTCGTTAATGAAAACTTCCAGCGCTGATGTATTACTGTCACTTGAATACACATTCTCAGATTTTGTCTGTGATTTGTAGGCTGTGGCAGAACAGATTGCACAGGAACGTGATGCTGCAGAGAGAGAAGCACGGGAAAAGGAAACGAGAGTCCTTTCCCTGACGAGAGAACTCGACGAAATGAACGAGAAAGTGGAAGAATTGGAGCGGGGACGACGCCAACTACAGGCAGAGTTGGACGAGCTGGTTAACAACCAGGGTACTGCAGACAAGAATGTGAGTATATGTAATTGAGCCATAGGAAAAGGTAACCCAGTAAAATAATGTGTTCAATAGTATTGGACATGTTTAATAAAAAACAAAGCTAAGTGGTTACCATGTTTGCCATTAGGTTCAAAGGTTGCAAATTCAGACACAACTCTGTTTCAAATGGTAGTGAGAATTATTAGCATGGCTTTCTTAACAAGAGAAAAATGTACACCTAGGGTTCTGTGGTCCTGTGTTATTGATTTTCAGCATGTAACAGTAACCCTATCCTTCCTTGACTTCAAGAGTAACAAACAGTATTACCGTAAATTGATCTTTCCTTATTTATATATATTGGCTATCATACTAACTTGCACTTTATCAGTCAGGTTAATTAATTTACTTTTAAAAATGCCTTAAAAATTCTTGATACCAGCAGATTATTAGACATTCAATACTGACCAGTAATTTAGATACAAGCAAACAACCACACTGACCAGCATAAAAACCAACAACACTACGTGAAATATCATTAGAATCAATATGAAATATCATTGAAAGAATTCTTCTGTGTTCCCACACATTCTTCTGCTGAGACCAGTATTTTCTTCTCCCTCTTGAGGGATTTCCCTTGTCAAAGATTGGTTTATGACTCTCCTATCCCCCTCCAGTAAGAATCCCAACCTGTTGTATGTAATAGATGTCCTTTCCAATTAAATGTGAGGGTTGCTAATGACTTTGCACTTAACCGTGGTCACATCCATTGTTATTACGTGGTGGAATTGCATTTTTGGCTTCATTCTCGGTTAAAACTGAATTTTGTTACGTAACATGCATTTTAAGTTCAAAAGAAGCTGCAAGACATGGACAAAGTATGTTCTGTATTGATTAGATGACTTTACTATCGAGAGAATATTCTAAGGGTAATATTCAAGCTTTCTCTAGAAGTCTGAAACAGGCATCAAAAGAGAAATATCTGCCAGGAATGCTCAGTACTGAAACTTGATGGGATTACGATGTGTCTCCTGTAGAAGTACGAAAACATTGCAAAATTGAAGACTAGGGGAGAACACTCATATTTAGAAGCCCAGAATCCCTTGCTGAAATATCAACATTGGCAAGCAAGCCTGTTGTTTATATTTTATTTCACATAGTGTTGGATTTTTATTACACTGGCCAGTATAGAATTAAATTATGAAGTCAAACAACAATTGTATATACAAAGTATTACGATATAATATTTGAAAGAAAAGAATAACTTACTGACTTCAGTGGACTGCAGCTGGCATAATAATTTGGCCATGTTCGTTATTAAAAGTTTGCTTGACCGAAGTAATTATTGGTACAATTGACTGATATTTACTTTTTCAGTAAGAAGACACTTCGATAAGGAGCTAGGACCATCATTATTAACCTTTATTATATTTTGATTAGCTTTATTTGACACAATAATTGCATACCGTATATACGTGAATACTTTGCGTTATCAAATAATCTGCACACCCTAATTTTAGGAGATTAAATTATGTACTTCAAAACTAAATAAAATATCAATTTGTTCATTGTTCTATATACACTTTTAACACTTATATAATCACTGCTTAACTTTATAACTTCTTTACTATGTTAATATGAGGAAGTTACCTGGCTGACTAAACGACATTTCATACAACTTGAGAGGATGCGAAGGTATTTCTTTCCCCTTCTACTTGCCCTGAGTCCGTCAGTAAGAGACCGGTAGCTGTTACCTCTTATACCTGCACCCTCCGAAGTTGTACACACAAGAAAATAAAATATTAAATAAGTACATGAGTGGATATAAAATACAGTGATAGATGTTTGACAATTACATGGTTGAGTATAATTTAGTGTTGTCCTTACAACATTTTCAACTAATAATTATAATAAGGAATGTTA
This sequence comes from Periplaneta americana, assembly GCF_040183065.1. Lineage (NCBI taxonomy): Eukaryota > Metazoa > Arthropoda > Insecta > Blattodea > Blattidae > Periplaneta > Periplaneta americana. Next base: position 123,109,710 of record NC_091122.1, read on the forward strand.
GTTTGTATTATAAAGTCGGGGGGGAACGACACAGTGCAGATTGTCCCGTTGTGTATGCTTTAGAGTAGCAACTAGCGGTGGAGAAAACATTTATCTGCTGCTGTCAGTAGCTTTTTAATGTGCTAGTTGATATAAACAATAATAAAATGAAATACAAACGCTTAGTATAAACTTTCGAAATATAAATTACCGGTAAACATTTTCAATAATAAGAATTTTCACTATGTTCAAAGTCAATTAGTCGAACGTTAGTAAGATAGACAGTAGCATCTTCCCCTTCCTGATGGTAAAGAGTGTGAGTAGAGGGGAAAGCCTATCAACCAAACTGAAATGGGGATTAGTTTAGAAGTAATATTCTACATTTTGGACAATGAAAAATATCACTTCGAAACTAGTCAGCCAGATAAATTCCTCATATTAACACAGTAGAGAAGTTACAAAGTTAATCAGTGATATGAATTTTTTTTAAGAAATGCGTCATTATCTTCACATGCTGTTGTAGAAGCATTCGGGACTCTACCTACAGTAGCGATAAAAAAAATGCGAATTACAATTTTTATCTATTTAATGTTAATATGTGCAATAAAATATTAAAGTCAATAATTAATGCTCCCTTACCTCTGTTCATCATAACTTTTATCGTCATCACTAGCAGAAGAATCAATGTTCTCATCACCATCTTCCTGTAGAGCATCATCCTCAGTTCCGTCAAGTGAATTCGTGATACCGCATTTTTTTTTTTTTAAGGATTTTTCCACCAGTGGTAGAGGAATGGAGTCCTGTGTACAATTTACCCATTCATAAATTCGAGTCACATCCAGCCACTTGATTTTTCCACTCTATGTGAACTCGTGTTTTTCATCAGCCATCCATGCATATATTGCTGCTTTGAATGGTCAGTTTATACACACATCTAATGGCTGGAGAACGGATGTTAGGCCTTTAGGTATAATCACCAAATCAATTCATTGATGATTCATAAGAATAGTTGGAATCGCAGACTGGGAAGAATCGTTAGAATCGATTCGTAATATTTAAAGATAAAACACACATGTTAGGTCAATTATACAGTGTTCATAGATTTGATAAGATACATTAAAGATTATATATTACAGTTATACTATGAACACTAATAAATACAATAAAATTATTAAAGAAATTAGTAATAGTCAGACATGTTTCGGAGATGCTTCTCCATCTTCTGTGACTATTTACCACGACGGATGGTTCAGGTGATCGAACCGCGTCCTTTAAGCCAAGCAACAATGTGGTTCGATCACCTGAACCATCCGTCATGGTAAATAGTCACAGAAGATGGAGAAGCATCTCCGAAACATGTCTGACTATTACTAATTTCTTTAATAATTTTATTGTATTTATTAGTGTTCATATAACTGTAATATATAATCTTTAATGTATCTTATCGATTCTTAATGTATGATTGAATTGTTGGAATCGACTTCTGAAAAAGAATCATGTTGCCCAATGCTATAGTAAAACAAGATCCAGTGTTTGCGGTGAAGCGGTACCAACCTTATTTCAAATAATGCGCGCACCCCAGTTTTTCTTTGCTAAATTCCGGAAAAAAATATGCACGACCTATTTGCGTATATACAGTATTTTGCAACAAGTTGAGTGCACTGTTAGTCACATAGCTAGTGTCAGCTTTTTACACAGGAAACTGAGATCAAAGTTCATGTGTAATTTGTTGTAGTTGACTGTTGGGTGGGGAGGGGGAATAAATCTTCTTGGTTACTCTTGTTTCTCGTACAATCATTTCATTTATTCCCCTTTCTCACCTCATGAGAAAGTGCCTGGCCTTACTGTTGTATGTGGTGATGGTGTAATGTCTAATCAACTATTTACAAAAAAAAATTCAAAAGAAAGAAAAGAAAGTTGTGCTCTGTATATATTTTTGTCAGTTTGTGAACTTAGAACAGTGCACTAAAAACATTCTACTTGCTATAAATTACTTACGACCATAACCTTAAAATTCAGAACTGGGGAGTCTCAATAGATCGATGGTACAGACTCTGAAGATAAGAATTTGATTCTGGTTGAAGACATAATATCCATAAGTTTCTGAATTTTACTCTTTCATATCGAATGAATATTGGAAGTTGACCAGTCACTTTCTCCCATTAATGATACCAAGGCACAGAGACATATACCTCCAAATAGCATGTGACCAGAACAGTGTTCACCTTTGCCTTTCTTCAGAACTGTTCATTAAGACGACGTATCAGTTTCATCTTGTTACCTTTATCTGGCTAAAAGAAACAGCTTTTATGTTATGCCTGTAAATAAGACACGTGCTTTGTGTAAATATAGGTTTATATTCTAAGGAGTTTGAACAAATAGTTGTATAGTCACATCAGCATTCTTAAGAAATTATCTTTCAGCTTACTACCGAGTTTTTAAAGATAATGAATTGATAACATTACCACATGTTTGTTTATATGAATTAGTGCTCAAAGAATTCATCAGCCTGTGAGGATTAATGTTGAAATGGTATCATTGAGGTGTAAGAAAAACGTTAAAAAGATTTGTTCCTTTACGTATGAACTCATAATTGATTTTAGGGTCTTATACAGGACGTTTCAGTGACTTCATTAACAAATTTTTTTATGGTGTTAAAGGTGTTCAGTTTGAACAACTTTCATATAGGAACTAATATCCAGAAACATTCCATTTGGTACTTACAAGCCTTGATGTAGTTTAGCATCGAACTCAGGGCCAACTTTCTGAAGTTCACTTATCAGTCAATTTTCCATGTTTATGTTTATTCCACACGTTTGAGTATCTCATACTAGGCGGCGTAATTGTTATTCTTGTGAATAAAGTAGCAAAATTACCTATAACTTACCCTGTAATGTCTTGCTATCACTTGGCAGTTATGGGGAAATCTCTTCTTCCATTGAGAAGTTACCTTCACGTTTAGCCATGGTGTCTGTGTCGTAAGTCAGCTGGTTTACATTTGGCGCCTGCGTTAATGAAGAATTTCCATTGTTGAGTGACAAAGAATCTAAATACAAGATACTCCATACTCCCTCTTCCCATTTGATGTCGTAACTTAAACAATGTCTTGCTAAATACCGGCTGAACATTGTTTAAGCAACGGAAATTCATAAGTAACTTAGACAATATTTAGTTAAACAGTGTCAAAGAGTTTAAATCAGTTATCATTTCTGCAATCGGCCAAAAGCTTTTAAGTACCAAATGGAACATTTCTGGTCATGGATTCCTGTATAAAGTGTGTTCATATTTATTACCTCTACCACCTCTAGAATTTGTAACAGTCACTGAAACACTCTGTATAAGACAGGTCTTTATGTGTAAAGTTATGAATCATAACAAAAAGTCACATAATATCCACAGTTTCTGTTTAAAATTGTGGAACTAGAATACTAGCATGTGATTAGATGGTTACATACCTAATGCATTGTTACCTTCTTAGCTGGCTTCATAGAATCTTAACTGTTTAGTAATAGAATAGTAACGCATGCATGTTAACACTTGTCTGTTTCTTCTTTCCTGTGCACCACTCCTCTCAGGCAGAGGTAAGACACTTGCCGTCTTGTTCACTTCTCTAGTGAAGCAACATCGGTTGTTTGATTAATCTTTTGCCTCTCATAACAACTTAGAGTTTAAATCATTTCTGCTTACCTGAACTAGATGTGCTATATTCCTAGATTACTAATAAATGAATTTCAGTAATAGTAATTTAAATAAGAGGTTATGGACGAACAAAGCAAAATTTATTTAGAAAGTTACCCAGAGAGAGAGAAAAGTTACATCAGATTGTTGGTAAAATTAAGAAATTAGACGTTGTATCTGAATAGCTTTGGTACAAAAACAAGATCGAAAATACCGTAAATTGTGTATAGCCTGCTCGCCTACAAAACTTGTGCTCTCCAATTGCCTCATTTTGATGATTCCTGTATGTATTTTGAACCTGTTTCGATTTTGCTGGGTGGGAAGGGATTATGAGTGAAAGTCGAATTGACTCTCAGCAGTAGACCACTGACTGGAAGAATCTCACTTCAGGGCCAAGGAAAGGTGGCAGAATGTCTCTGGATTCGTTTAATCTCGTATAAAATGAAATACCGGAACTTTCTTGGATTAAAAGGAGGCCTCTCTCATAATATGCGTAAATGTCGCATAGTATTTTTACAGTTACAAAGAGAGGGGAGTAAGGAGTTAGGATCCTGATCCAGGCTGTGCTTGGGAGTACATTTGAGCCCAGTTGGGTTTATTTTCTGGTTCACTTTGCCCCTACACCGAGGTTTTCCCCAACTGTAAATCGAATGGCAGGTAATCCGTGATGAATCCTCAGTCTCATTTCACTCTCAACCAATTCCACCGACGTAGATAATCTCGCAGTTGATACAGGGTTATTACAGTAGTTAACAATTGAAGAAGAAAAGAGAGGAGTAGAACTGGGAGGGCCTGGGTTACAGCTCTGAAGAGTAGGATTTTTCATCATATCATAACTTGTAGAATGGCTCTGGGATACATCCACTCTCCACTAACGACTCTAAAGCTGAGTCTTAAGTCATGTCTTGGTGTACAAGGTGGCAGGAGCACAATTCTGATTATATCACTTTATAGCAGGTCCAAGAAGCATGAAAGTTGCAATTTTACCATAAGAAGGGGTAATATAACAACTGTTAAAATTGATATTAACAATGGTTATTAGAGGAGAAAAATTCGCTCTGGTGCCAGGGATCGAACCTGGGTCCTTGGTTCTACTTACCAAACGCTCTAACTACTGAGCTATACCGAAGTTCAATCCTCAGCACCAGATCGAATCCCTCTCCTCCAGTGTTTTTCCCTTTGTGGCCTTACTCTGTGTTGACAACTGCCATTATACAAAGAGTGCACTCAATTGAGTGACTTGGTGGCTGGGATTCCACAGTATATATGTACTGTTGGGCGAAGAATCTACATAAAGATTAATTTTTAGTCGTACAGAATTTATCTGTTATGGTAACCATGGTTATTAGAGGAGAAAAATTCATTCCGGCTCTGGGGATCGAATCTGGGTCCTTGGTTGTACTTACCAAGCACTCTAACCACTGAGCTATGCTGAAGTTCAATCCTCAGCACTGGATCGAATCCCTCTACTCCAGTGTTTTTCCCTTTGTGGCCTTACTCTATGTTCGACATATATGTTGACATATATTAAGTCAACTGCCATTATATATTAGCTTTGTTCATAGAACAAATACAAAACCATTTGATTTAATAGTCTACATGCACACGCACGGTTGGCAACTGTTGGAACTAGTTAGCTTTTCTTTATCCTGTATGAACGAATATCAAATAGTTTGTAAGAGGAAGTCCTGGTAGCTGTTTTATCAACGGAAATAGTGCTGCTTGGTGGCATATCTACATACTAAATAGTTGGCGGATTTTCATTTATCATACGAATTCACTTAATTTTCAAGCTAATTTGTTTGTCTATGGTGTAAGGTGTACTGGATCTAAATTAAAATGGAAGTGGAAGGCAAGATAACCAACTTGTATTTTTTGTCACAGCCTTTTTTATATTATTCTTTGATTTGGAGAAGATTATGGTAGTACATAGATGGCAGTGAATCTGCGTGTGCATGTTCTGGCTAAACGTTTTCTCTACTGTCAGAAACTGTTCCAATGGTTAGATAATAGTTTTAAATTGTTTGAAAACATTGTACAAACAACAAATTAATATAGTCTGCAACTATCATCTTTGCTACTATGAACGCGAAAATGGATATGCGAATGCTTCTGATCAGTGGCAACGGTTTCTTACTGTACTACAAAGAAAGTTATTAACAAGCAATATACTTCACTTGTTAATCACTCATTTACAATACTACGTAATGGTGCTATATTGGGGAGATTTTATTAGTCTGGATAAATTATGTTTTAATATACTATAGGTGGCAAAAGTTAAACATGTTACAGTATTCATAGTACACAAACAATAATGTTGCTTACACTGGGGACTTTTGTGCTGGGTCCTGTAGCTTGATGTGGGAAGTATCTGTGTTTCATAAATGCATGATGTATTATCTCCGATATCCTGCTAGATTCTCATATGCAGAGTGAAAGAAAACTGATTGCAGTAGATAGCTATCACAAAACCAAAAAGTAGTAAATTTTGCGTTCTATAATAAGTCGGAATTTTAATGTTCCTGTAAGAATTTTACGTGTCTCCTGTGACAACATTCCACATTGGATACAATGTATAATTATGTATTTACATCCCCTCTTTAATTTCTCTTTTTCAAAGGATGATTCTCCCTAATATCCTTGGAGAAGTTTTTGAACATCACATGTTATAATATGTATTTCATGTTCTTAATGAAAAGTGAAATAGAGTTGATATTTGAAATGAAATTAGATTATGACAAAACTATATCAGCTTTCACTCTCAATACCTGGAATTGTTAATGGTTATATTGTAATATGTATATATGTGTAGTTTGGCATTTTTTAAGTAAAGAATTTGACTCTTCTTAGTTAATTTTTATGAAAACATGTTAACAGTAACATTTATGTACTTTGTATCAGGTTCATGAGTTGGAGAAGGCAAAGCGAGCTCTGGAAAGCCAGTTGGCGGAACAGAAGGCTCAGAATGAAGAACTGGAAGATGAGCTGCAATTTACTGAGGATGCCAAGCTGAGGCTGGAAGTGAACATGCAGGCATTGCGTGCTCAGTTCGAGAGAGATCTGCAAGTGAGTATATTGTTTCCATTGCAGGTGTGCATGGTATAGAAACTGCTGTGAAGGAAATTAGGTAAATAATGTAAATCGTAATTCGTAAAATTTCATTGCAAGAAAGGAACCAAAGATACTTTATATTATAGTTAGACAAAGGCCAAAGTACCACTCATAGCTTCCATAGCCCCCCCCCCCCCCCCCAGTAAGGAATGAGGAGCATATCTGCATTCCCTTGTGACTCGAGATGCGAAACAACAACAACCAAATTTCTTGGCTTAAAAATCGATAATGTGTTAAATTGGAAAAATCATATTAAAGAAATTACGCCCAAACTAAATTCAGCATGTTTTGCTATTAGATCTATGCAAAAGATAGTAAATATCAATACCTTAAAAACAATATACTTTGCATACTTTCACTCGGTAAAGAGTTTTGGAATAATATTCTGGGGAAATTCCACAGATAGTAACAGTATATTCCTATTATAAAAAAGAATAATTAGAATAATAGTAGGTGCCAAATCTAGGGAATCTTGTAGGACTATTTTCAAAAAACTACAAATAATGCCATGGCTTGTCAGTATATCTTTTCATTAATAATCTTCCTCTTATGTAATCATGAAAACTTTGTGACTAATTCAACAGTTCATAGCATAAATACACGTCAAAAAAATTACTTTCATACTCCATCGGCAAGTCTATCGTGCTATCAAAAAGGAGTGCGTTATATGGCAGTAAAAATTTTTAATAGCTTCCCTATCGATATAAAAAATGAAACTCAAAACATAAGGTTATTTAGGGCCAAATTAAAGAAGTACCTAATTTCTCACGTCTTCTATTCTATAGGTGAATTCATGACATTCAATAACTCTTCATGAAATTGATACTAAAACTTTGTGTTTTACTAGTAGACTATATTGTAAGTCTCTTCTGTATATATTTCATCTAGCCTGTGACTGTAAATTAAGACTTTATAATAGTATTAAGTTTTTTGACTTGTTCCATATTCTAGCTGTGAAGCATTGTATGAATACCATAGAATGTTAATAAATGCAATACAATACAATATAGCTTTAATTTTTTTGTGTTTATAGTATAAATATTCCTTTTATAGCATTCATTTTAAACTCTAGTATTTATTAGCTAAAACCTGTTTTGCTATTTTATGTATTTGAGAAAGGTAAATGAAAATAAGATATACAAATGGTAATGTAAATATCTGATAAATGTTATAAACTGCTAAAAAGAAATGTATAGTTACAGATTGAGGACGACCCATTTTGCAATCACAGTATAACATTGAATGAACGTTTGTGTTCAAATTCATCGACAACTAGCAATTATTGTAATTTAAAATTCTCCAGTCGAAATATTACAGACAGTTGGTGTCTCCCTACACCTCTGCCTCAGAACGATATCAGAGTTATACTCTCTGCTTCACGCGCTCTGTACTTATGTTAGACTCCATAAAAACGTAATTCCCGGCCATGCCCTGAAGAACGAAACAAAATCTGAAATAGTAATATACGTTACAAGAGCGGTATGTTGAAGTTTTCATGTTCGAGGAAAAGTTTGAAAAAGCGAAACGTAGTTGAGCTTTTTCAATTTCCGAGAATTGAAAGAAAACATACCGCTCGTGTATCGTACATTATTTTGTGCGAAGATCGTTTATTACATACCTGAAAGAGGAATTTCTAATTAGTTGCAATGAAATCTCCATCTTGGTTTCTGTTCAATGACGGCAAATTTGCAAAACAAAAATATCTATCTTCAACATTGTTGCTTTAAAATGTTTTCTGTGTTTACTATACTCCAGCAGGCCGTGATATACGTCTGTTTTTTTTTCCCCCCCAGTCTATGATGAGTCTGGAATCTTGTTGATTTTTTCACGGCTTCCTTAATGTTAATTGCATCACGAATGCAGTAACTTTAGTGGAGTTGTAGAGTTTACTTAATTTTTGCAAATATTTAAAAACAATAATTAACAGTGCAATTTAGTTGAAATTGCAGTGGTAAGTTTCCAATTTATAATTATTACTATATTGAACGTCTCTAAAAATAATATGTTAAAAGCCTAAAAGCAGTAAAATCAATATGTCACTTAAGCGGTAAGAAGAGGAAAATTGTTATGTGTGTTAGGTTGGGAATACTGAATGTGGAATTTTAGACTTTCCGCGGATTGATTTTGTGCGGGAACTAAGTAAATATGCACGATCTCGCACAAAATTTATTTAAATTAAAATTAAAAAAAGATTATGTTTTCTTCTAAATCACTCGTATTTCAGTGAAAGCACAATCTATTTATAACATTATTTCGCAATGATGAAATTCGCTTCAAAGAGTTGCAGTTGTGATGAAATGTAAAGAAAACTGAAGGGAAAAAAAAGGACCAAAAGCTTGCTTCTAATTTTTATCGCATTTATTAAGTTAAAACGAGTGTACGTAATGAGATTATAGCAGTGTAATATAATCTGCATTGTATGGATTAAATGTGAATGTTCCTAAACTCTGTATATGTTGTGATTTTCAGGCAAAGGAAGAGCAGGCAGAAGAGAAGAGACGTGGCCTTCTGAAACAGCTTAGGGACTTGGAGGCAGAACTGGAGGACGAGCGCAAGCAACGAACCAATGCACTGTCCTTGCGCAAGAAACTGGAAGCTGACCTCAAGGACATGGAGCAGCAGTTGGAGATGCACGACAAGATCAAGGAGGACGCACTCAAACAGCTCAAGAAACTCCAGGTGTGTGATAGAAAAATAGAAATATTCGCTTAGTTTGTTCTGTGTAACAGATGAAAACAATCGTGCATAGTAGAATAGAATGCGAACAATGCAAGACAGCCCGAACCATTCAGCTTGGTTGGAGTATTTACTGGTTTCCAAGGTTGTGTTCCCATATTGGAAATTGTAAAATAGAATATAGCATAAGTACCGTATTTAGGAGATTATAATGCACACCTTTTTGACAAAATATTGTCTTAAAACTGGAATGCATATGATATTTGATGGCGTATTATTTTCTCACGCAAACATTCAAGACTCAAGATAATTACTGCATTTAAATAAATGCTTAATTTATGCTACGGGATATGGTGGGAAACCACATATGGAAACTGCTATTTCAGGTTCGTTTTTTCTTGTCTTTTGTGTACTTTTCATTCGTAATTTCATGTCCATTTTTTACAACAAACATTATTAATACTAATATTATTTTCATTTACGGTAATGACATAATGACACCCTTTTTTTTTTCTTTCATCGTGAGGTTTTATGTATACAACTTTCAACAATCATGCGTCTTCAAAGGTACAATCACACGTCGCTACTTTTGTAGTGCTGCAATACAAAAAACTGCGCAACTCTTGTACTGTGACGTGTGAACAACGGTGCAACCCGAAAAGTAGCGGCTGCCGAAACTGCTGCCCGCTACTTTTCCATGCTGCGCGCAACTTAAAAGTAGCGACGTGTGAACAGGGTTCTCAGGGTTGCAGCCGCAGCATTTTTGATATCGGTTTTGTTGAAACTTCTGCTGCGGTTGCAACCAGTGTTACCACCCAAATGTGCCAATGATACTTTTATTGTTTGGATATATTTTAATGTTAAATGTGATGAAAATAAATTATTTGTAACAGTTATTAAATACACAACACAGTCTGAGCATAATTGGAGACGATATAATTCATTTTTAAAATTTTCCGTAGCGTAGTTCCAAACAGGAGGGTTGCCAACATTGATTACGTGAATATACTGTTGGTTATCATTTAAGTATATAGGCGTTTTTAATAGCTTTATAGTAAAAATAATGTCAATTTCTGAATACTAGTTAGGACAGAAAAGCAAATAATAGATAAGGAAGCTTTCGCATGAGTTTCTTAATAATGCGAACATAACCACAAAATGTATATTGAGAAGTCAACATGGAGATGGGAACCTGCAGCATGACTGCGGCTGCAAAAGTAGCGCCTTGCGTGTGAACAGACTCACAACCTCCAGTTGCAACTTTTGCAGCACTCGGGTTGCACAGCCCGAAAAGTAGTGTGCAGCGAGCTACTTTTGGCTTACGTGTGAACACGACACGCAACTTTTGCAGCTGCAGTATAAAAGTAGCGCTGCAAAAGTAGTGACGTGTGACTGTACCTTAAAGTAAACCAAAAGAAATTACCAACAAATTGCTGATGAAAGAAACGCATGACGTTGGTCATTGTCAATCAGTGTTCTAACAACAACCCAGACCTGTTGACTGGAAGTTCCAGTTCTGATACTGCAAGGAAGGATGAATGTGATGTATGGCTAGTGGCAGGGGTGCCTTTATAACCTGTTGTGGTTATATTTTATTTTTCAGTGGTTTTTAGCATAGACGCGTATTATATCCGCCAATAATTTTTTTTCTTCTGGATTTCAGGATAACAAAATTTAGGATGTGTATTATATTCGAGTAAATATGATAATAACTATGAAGTATTTTCTGCAATACAGCACAAAGATGTTGCACATAATCTTTCTGCATATTTGATATGGAAGTATATACAGTGTGTCCCGTAGAATCACTACCACAAAGAAACCTGAATATCTCCTAAACTAATAGTGACAGAATAACTGGACTTAGATTTTATGTTAGAAAATCTCACAAGTTTTAATAGATCTCCACATGCGCGCCTCTTGTGGCAATATCAAGATGGTATTCTATCTCCCTCCATGTGTTCCGCAGCATTACAGGTGTGATGGAAGCACAAGCTACAGCTTTTGCACAAGTTGGATTTTGTATGATCTTAGTCGCAGTCTTTTATGGATAATGTTGTGAACAGTCGACTTTGGAATACCCAGCTCAGAACTGGCCCATCAAATTGATTTCCTTGGGCTGCTCTGAAATGCTTGCCTAACATCTTCAACTTTAGCTGCGGACACTGCTTTTTTGCCGCGTCCCTTCTTCCTTAACACAGAACCTGTTTCCAACAGCTGATTATACCATTTCACAATGGTATGACACTCCGGAGCATTTGCACCATATTCCTGCCTAAATCTTCTTTGCACTGCAATTGGAAACTTCAATTCGGCTAACCAATAACAATATTTCACTTTCTGCTGTACCGCTTGGAGAGTTTCTACATAAGACAAGATGAGAAACATATTTCTAAATTCACTGAGTGACGAGATATTTGTATTTCTTTGTGGTATAGTGTATACGATGTAAATATTTTCTGTATTGCAAATTATTTCATCTATTGTAGGTACCAGTACTATATTTCTTTTGTTACACAGATTTTCATTACTGCTATCTGTATAATTCTGGTTAATTTTATATACATAAAAAACTCAAGAATATAATTGGAGTGTTTGACGTGACAAACTGTAATCCATATACATTTTGAGTTAAATTAGTATTTATAAAGAGCTGCTTAGCTTTTTGGTGTCTTTAATGAGTCTGTCGAACGTCTCCTTACTACATCAAATTCTGAAGATGATAATAGTAGTTCATGATGCTTGATATGTTTACAGGTGCAAGCAAAGGATTCAGCCAGAGATGCCGAGGAAGCAAGAGCATCGAGGGACGAGCTGGCTGCTGTAGCCAAGGAGACTGAGAGGAAGCTGAAGAGCTTGGAAGCAGAGCTGGTACAGATGAGTGAAGACCTTGCTGGAGCAGAGCGGGCTAGAAGAGCTGCAGAGGGTGAGCGTGATGAACTCCAGGAGGAGATCAACAGCAACTCCAACAAGGGGTAAGTTCAAATTCTTGTTAGTAATATCTTGATATGCTCTTTCAAAAAAAGAGATTTTATTAAATAGCTATATACCTGTGTTAGAAGAAACTTCTTATTCTCTTCCAAAACTGACAATTAGACAGTTCATCTTGAATTTCTTAATCTGAATGCATAGAGCACTTTGTTAAGACTTGCAGTTCGTAACAATTGAAGTCTCAGACTGTGAGATTTGTTCTCTTTTTGTTGAATGCTAAGTTCCTCCGAAAGTAAATTTAGTGTATAGCAGAGGTAACTCAAAAGCTTTAGACAGTAGTCTTACATAGCGCTCTTGAAGAGAGAACAGTATTAATATTAAGTTGATTAAATAATTGACATAAAATATAGTAGAATATTTATTCGACATGTTGTACAGGGGAGTAACAATTTTAAGTCAAGTCATGTACAATAGATAAGAACACTAATAACGATAATACAGACCGAATACACTTCAATAAAATTATTTTCAATTGCATATTCTAGCTATTTGCAAAAGATCTTCATTTTGGATGTAAAGTTGTGGTTCTTGTTCTTATTTCCCTGTTCATCAGAGTTGAACAAAGTATCAGATGCATCAGCATCAGTAGTTGTTTGAAGAACTGTAATAGTTCGTTATCAATGGACGAAATATTGAAAAGAACCAACAAAAATTCCAGAAAATTATATTTTTGAGAAATATTTTTTTCCATCCTGTTGTACTTCTATTATATAGCTGTGTATTAAAATTTCACTAAGGTGTACGAGAAATACAAAGTGAATTAAGATAAGAAGTTCAAACATTTTTCAGCCCACTAGCCGACAGTTGAGCCTGCTATGGCCCAGATGTTCCCATGCATATCCATCTGAGCAAGCTGGCAGGGAAGAAAACATATTCTTAAATATATTCACTTCTTAACATAAGCTGGTGGACAAAGAAAAAGTGTATGTGTGCTTTCAACAAGATTCAGTGGTGACTATGGCGTGTGAATCTAAGGCTTGTAAGTTTTCCAAGATAGAGTTATTACAGATAATGTATAGCCAGCCAGCTCTCCCAACTTCAGTCCTTCTGATTTTTATCTGTGGGGAAAGTTAGAAGATCGAAAATAGTATAGAAGTCATACCCATATGCCAAGAAAGATTTAAAGTAAAACATTCACCACGAAATGTTATGTCATAAATTTCTGAAAACAAACTGTACCAAATCAACAGAAACTTAATCTGCTGATGTCAGCAGTGTGGTCAAGCAACATTTTCAGCACTTCCTATAATAAATTGAGTTTATTTAACAATGTGCTTTCTTTCCTGCCAATTTACCCAAAGCCAACTGCACACGGCAAACTGCTGGGCCACAGTGGGATTGGCTGCCAGTTAGTGGGTTGCGAAATGTTTGAACTTCGGATTTATATTCACTCTGTATTATTATGTATAATTTGCAAAGGACCTTAAGTGGCCCTCCTTACTTGTGATACATACTAGCATGCAGTAAAAATATATTATCAAGTTCGAGACTGGCGAAAATGATGTAATTTTGAGGACGGTCATGGTATCAATTTATGAATTATAGCTTGCAATTTGTTAATTCATATTTAGAATTACTGATATATTAATCTAAAATTTCAAATACTCTAATTCGTTTCCATGAAAATGTAATTACATAGGAAATAGTATGTGACTAGATTTCCAATTTATAGCTGCAAGTCTGATGAAAAGAAAACTATTTTTTATGAATATATTGAGAATTTTAAATACAAAATCGTAGATTAATATGTTGACACTCTTGCATTTACTTTAATATGGTCTTCAGTTTTCTTGAATACATAAAAGCCAAGAAACATTCCATTGCAGGCGCAGATTAAGTGTTATAATGGCTAACAGCCCTGCACAAGCAGCGTAAGTTAAAATAATGGCTTGTCACCAAGCATGGACATTGCAAACCCATATACAGTCATGCTACTAACTGATAAATGGCTACGATCTAATACCCAAAACCCATTTATAAGATTGCCTTTGGTCCAAGAATGAAATAATAAAATAAATTTTATTTTTTTTTTTTAATATGCTTGTGCCTTTGATATTTCAGTGTGATATTCAGCAATAATCATCAGTCTCATTTGTGCATATATTCCCTGCATTATATCATTTATGAAAAGAACGTAATATGATACAAGAATATATAAGAGATTAGAGAACACAAACTCGTAAATTGCGAGTAGTTACTGAGAGTAACCTGAAAAGGTGATAAATGATTATTTATACGAGGTACAGTCATTGAGTTCGTGGACTGTTGTTCTGTTGCACCATATTACAAGAGCGCACGCGCGCACACACACACACACACACACACAGATATTCTCATCGTCCCTCAAAGGAATTGCCATTATCCAGTGTGCACGTCTATCAATGTTATTAAAATGCTGGAAACACTGCCGAAAGATATTGGCAGGAAGATCCCATACGGCTTCACTTGTGGCAGTGATAATCTCCTTGACCGACTGAAATCGACGTCCACATAATTTTTCTTTCAAGTGTGGAAAGAGAAAGAAATCGTATGGTTCGAGATCAGATGACTATGGAGGGCATGGCAAAACAGTGACCTGTTGCCTTGCCAGTTCCTCTTGGACGAACACAGATCGTTGTCGTATAGCAACAGCCAGTTCTTCCTATGCCAAAGCTTAGGACATTTACGACAAATTGAATCTTATAGATGGCGAAGAATCTTCTTGTACAGGGTTTTGTTTACAGTTGTTCCTTGCGGAACGAATTCCATGTGAACAATTTCCGATAAGTCGAAAAATAGTTCAAGTGATTTTTTTCCTTTGTAATAATAATGGTGATTTCGAGGTTGCCAATTGCGGATCGTACAGAAAACACCACGGTTCGTTTCCTATTATGATTCAGTTGAGAAACGTCGCATCATCGTCAGCACTACTGATAAGGTGACTGCAAATGATCATGTAATCATTACATTGGTCTTGTGTCAGGACACGTGGAACACTGTGCTGGGTAAGACATTACATGTTTGGGTCATCAGACAGAATTTTGTGGTACATACCATTGCTGATCCTACTGCTGCTGCGAGATCATCTGCCAATTGGGAACTGTTGGTACACACTCATATTGCAACTTCTTCAATCTTGTGTTCAGTTCGGGCCATTTTTGGCTGATGAGTATGTTAATCATCCTCCAAATATCTCTGCCCTGTGCAAAACATTGGTATCATTTAAGCACAGCACTGTAACCTAAGGCTTCTTCGCCTTACATTTGCTTGATCATTTGAAACGTTTCGTTAGCTGATTTGCCTATTTTTTTTGGGGATAAAACTTGGCATTTGCCCTTGGCTCAAACTGTGACATTCTCGAGTTTCACCGCTTGCATTCAACTACCCTTCACAACAGAGACTTTATTTCTGCTTACATTATATGCACGCAACTGCCTTTTGCTGGGACGAGAGAAGAACTGACACATCATTATCCTGTGGTGCAGTTTATCTGTAGTGCACCATATCGAAACTATGCAGCCCATCTGCGAACTTAATGTCTGTACCTCGCATACTTAATATTAAGTTTAATGAAAGGAACTAATTGTAAAATAATTATTTCTGTATTGTGAAATAAATTCTAGAAAAATTTCAGTAAAATCATCCCAGTCCTGTATTAATTTCCCACTGCACCTTCACCCCCATTTTATATAATCGGCAATGAGATTCATGAAGAAATATATCTTGATTTCTTATATTTCAAACAAATCTTTATTATAAAACGTAGAGTATCACACATAATTCTTTGGAGTTGTGGGAACAGACGAAGGAAGTATATCTGCTCAGGAAAAGGAGAAACGTAATTTTAATAAAATTAGATTATTAAGTGACTTTGAATTTGAGATCTTCAAAGAGAAATGTAGCAGGAGTTATGATATGATGTATGCAGCTGGCAGATAACATCAGTGCATGCATTAATCTAGCACGCCCTGCATTTAGTATCTGTTTCATTATTTGGTGATTCATTTGGAATTACAAATAAATAAAACAAGATACAAAGTCTGACATGCTTTTCAGCTTGTGTATCATTTTGGATAGATAATTGTCGGTGTTGTAGTATTGTACTGAATTGCAGTATCGTATGAGTTTACTGCTTGAATAGAGCTCTCTAAATTATAATAAATAAAAAAATCTTCCTACATGTATGATAAATCGGTTAAAATTTCCTTACATTCGATTCTGATTTGAAGGAAAGAAGCAAGAGCAGATCATAAAAACTGTTTCTGAATGAGATGTTGACAAAATGCTTCCCTTGTCCCTATATTATTTTGAATTGTGCGTGTGTGTGTGTTTTGTGTGAATTGACAAGGAAAATATTTTGCGCATATAAACGTTATTGGACAAAGTGGTCTTTGGGTCTAGGGCTTACTTTTCTGAAAAATTGGCATTTAGTTTTGAGCTTCGAGTAAATGGCAACACTGTATAATGAAATTGCTAGGAAATGTGAATTGAGACTCATAATATTAGTGCAAAAGCTAGGTAAGCTAGGTCTTGTAGAATTATATGATCTTAAAGAATTGAAAACTGAAGTTGGAGAGTTCA
The DNA here is from genome assembly GCF_040183065.1 of Periplaneta americana. NCBI lineage: Eukaryota > Metazoa > Arthropoda > Insecta > Blattodea > Blattidae > Periplaneta > Periplaneta americana. The sequence continues at coordinate 123,126,705 of NC_091122.1, forward strand.
GAACTAGAATAGGTAGTCCTTTCTTTTATTTTCTTTTTAGCATTATTTACTACATCTACATATGATTTCTTGTTGAAATTTAAAATAGATTTCAATCTGTAATTACTGTATATATTTGGTGTAACTTATGAAGTTCAAACCTTCTTCTGACAGTTGACTAAACAACAATTTACTTGAATATTGCAACATACCACCTCACCATAATGCACGAGTCAGCTCTAATGGAGCACATGCAATGCATTTGGAATGTTGGTTTCCATGGTAATCCGGCTGTGATTTGCTGGAAGTGACAGAGTCGTGTTTGTATTCAGTTTGTGGACATAGTTTTTTTTGGGGGGCGGGGGGAACTCAATTTTTACATTGTGTTATACACGGAAAATATTTTTTTTTTAATCGGTATGAGTGTACTAAAATGTGCAGATGATCCTTCTAATGGGAAAACAAAGTCATATTTATTTCTTTTTTTTATTTTGTGGACAAAGTCTCTTTTGAAAGTTTGCTCCTCATATAGTCTTGATTATTCAATGAGGACGGCGAGGTCTCATATATGAATATATAAAGGAACATTTTCTGTCTATTGCATAGCAAAGCATTGCTATATGCTGAAAACTCAAAATTTGAAAAAGTAAGCCTTGGACCCAAATGTTTAGCAGGAGTATTTTTGACTCAGTTTTGCAATAGATATAATGTTATGCTCATTCTTTGTGGGAATTGTGAACCATTCTGTACTTGCTTTGTGTTGAATTTTTAATTATTGGTACACGGATTTTTTTATGTTTTTATAACTTGTATCAGGTTCATCAGTTCAATTTCACAAAGATCTCAAAAAAATTGGTAATTGTCATAGTTTGCATTAATTACTAGATTTGTGGGCACATCACAGTAGCAATATGATTTAGGTCGTCTATTTAATTTTATGAATGATATGAATAGATAAGCAATAGAAGGCAAGTGGAATGAGAGGACCTCCTCTCCACCGCATATTTAATTTAGGTTTGCTGGGATTTGAAAGTAGGTCTCTATTGTGTAAAATGAATGTGCTAGGAACTCAAGCCAACAATGCATCTTGCTTGTTCTAAGGGACATTCACTGTAGAAATTCCATACAGTTGATCTCCTGAATAGGAGAAACGATATAGCAGTATTCTATTGCACTCTTCATCACTGATGAAGTTTATTGTGTAATTAGATAGAGATGCTGGAATGAAAACAGGAGAAATGAAAGTATCGTGAGAAAGCAGTCTTTGTTAACCATGAATTTCACTTGGACAAGCCAGTATTTGTACTCAGATCTCCACTATGGAAATCAGTACACTAGTCAGTCATACAGGAAAGAGTATTATGACAGCAGTGTGTCTGCAGTTTTAAAATATTATGAACTCTTCAAAAATAAGATTCTTAGAACCATTTACAAATATGGGAGACTGAAAGTACAGGTGATGTAATGAGATGGATATACAGAGGAATTATTTTCATGTAATGGATTGAATAGAAACATTTGCTTTACATTCTTAAACTTATGCTATTAAATTATTAAAATAAGTTTGTTTATATATATCTAAGCATTATTCTTACTTTTTAGTACACTTCTTCTTGATGAAAAACGACGACTGGAAGCTCGTATTGCGACTTTGGAGGAAGAACTGGAAGAGGAACAGAGTAACTCTGAGATCCTCATGGATAGGGCACGCAAAGCTCAAATCTCCATTGAACAACTTACAACAGGTAAGAATTCAGCAGTGAAAATACTTGCATTAGATTAGAGTATATTGTTATTGTTCCTGCAATAACTCCTACATGACATATTTATCGATTTTCAGATTTTTGCTCTATTAAATAACTTAAATAGTGATACAGCAAATAATAAAATCTCCTACATGTGATTATATTTCTTTCTTTCGAAAATTTAAGAATTCCCAGTCTCCTGTGTACTACTGCCATAGAATGAATAAATGTGTTTTTCTTCCTACTGAACAATTTTATGTTTAGCACATAGGAGTTATTGCAGGAACAACGACGATATGTGGTAGCCGGACACACAAACCTGTACTATTCAGTGGTGTAGCAGTTACCATGCTTGTCATTAGATTCAAAGTTCATAGGTCTAATAAAAATTCTTAACTATGTCTTTTTTCCAAAGTGAAGTAAAGAAGGACTCCTGTGTTAGAGATTTACACCCTTGATTGGAGAAAGGGCTCTAGACAGAACTACAGCAGGTCAGATGTTTCATTCCTCCACAAAGCTTCAGATATGTATGTACCTGCAAACCAATATGACTGATCAAAATACCCCTCATTTCTCATGACAAACAAGAACTGAAAAGACTACAGTGGACTATAGTGGACTTTATGTTATCAGCAAACAGCTGGATACATTAAGATGATTGATTGATTAAATATTTCAATTGACATTCACAAATGTTTAGATATTGTATGAAAATGCCATTGAGGCGAAAGTGTTTGCAATAGAAATAACATTAGAAACAAATTATTACATGTTGTAAAATTTGTTTTTTAATTAGTTAGATAAGTCATTTGAATGAAAACCACAAATAAAATTAATTATATTGATATCAATCCTATAAATCAATTTGAATGGCTTGTCCTGTTTAGATTGATATTTACTATCTACTGAATTTCCTTCCCCACTTCTTCAGTTAACTTTCTCATTCCCTGAGACATATAGATTGATGGTGTTTATGAAAAGAATATAAACTTTCCCAATTGTTTGCATATGTGTACAACTGTTATGTGGGACACTACAGACGCTTAGCAGTACGAAACTTGAGGGAATTGTTCTTGTTGCGTGATATTTGTATGCTCTATTGATTTGTGATGAAACAATATTCATTGTTAACAGACCTGGCTGCAGAGAGATCAACGACACAGAAACTGGAGACAGGACGAATGCTTCTTGAGAGACAGAACAAGGAACTGAAGGCAAAATTGGTAGAACTGGAGACAGCACAGAGGACCAAGACAAAGGCTACTATTGCTGCATTGGAGAGCAAGATCAACAACTTGGAGGAACAGCTGGAGGCTGAAGCAAAGTAAGATTTGTCGAGTTCTTTCCTCTCTCTCTGTCTGTAAACCCCTATGCACGTAATTTTTGTTTGTCATTTAAAAAGTCATTACTGTACACATACACACATACCAAAACACAAATGATGTTAGTGATTATATCGAAGTTGTTTTCAGTGGTCAAGTTCTTTCCATGCTTGTTATTGGATCAGAATTGAGAATATTTGATATTGTAAGTGACAATAAAAATCCTTAGCATATGTTTCTTCAGAAAGAAAGTAAAGTTAGAGTTTCCATGTCACAGATTTATGACAGTAAAAGAATCCTAGTCAAGAAAAAATTATCGGTAAATTTTCATCCCTATGAATTATTCCTGTTGTGTGACATCTATAGACAGTCTCGACTGGACTGCTCTACACACATTTGTTGGTCTTCTTACTTTTATCTAACAGGAGATCTGTGATACACTATTCACTTCCACAAGTCAACAGTATTAATACTTTTATGTATGACAAATATTTCTGAATTATAACCAAGCAAATAAGGATGTTAAATGTTGCAACTTTCATTGTTTTGCTTCAGGGAACGATTTGGTCAGCAGAAGATAAACCGAAAACAGGAAAAGAAACTGAAGGAGTTGGTCATGCAGCTGGAGGATGAACGAAGACATGCCGATCAGTATAAGGAACAGGTGGAGAAGGTATGGCACTCAGATTTAGGCTTGTATGATCAACTGTTGTAGTTTTCTAATATATTAAGTACATTGTTTTGGAATTACACGTGCTTATTGCACTCTTCTTTCACATTCTTCTTATTTTCCATTCATCTCGCTGTTCATCTGCTCCTCTTCTACCTTTTTTTTCCTCTAATTATTCATACTTGTTTATGGATCCAAGATATGCAGCCTAAATTGTTGGATTTTTACATAGAAAAAGGCTCCAATGCAGGTTCCATTAGACAAGGAAATAAAAGTATCGGCCATTAATGCAGCTCTAATGTTTTCTTCCAGTTTACTCTGCAAAAAAAAATATGCATCCTGTATAATTCAATGGATGCTTAAGATATTCTGCAGTACCATCTTTACGATCATGCTTAAATCATTGAAATTCAGAATATTTTTGTGTCCTTAAAATACAAAAATGTAACACTCTAATGAGTGCCTGCACATCGTGGCTTGGCCAGGAATGAGGCTACAGACAAAATTACGAAGGAAGCATCTTTTCTGAAATTAGTTTTACAAGAAAGATTTCCACTATCGAAGTATATTACTGAGGCAGACATACTTTTAGGCAGCCACTGGAGCAGGAAGATGTCCATATATACTTGCTTGAAACAGTGTGGCTTTCACTGACAAGTGACAGCCTTTGCAGCCAAAGCAAGAACTGGACATATTGTCCGTCAGTTCCACTGTATATGTTCAGATTTCAGACTGTAAGCATGAAGATTTTAATAGAAAAATGATAAATCTTAGAATGGAATTAGAAATTGGATGCACCACTTAGGGGTATGTCAATATTAAAGAACTCTATATTTTGAGAAATCATATGATCAACACTTCTTGAGGCTGGAATCAAGTCTGCATGTATCAAAGAAAAAAAAAAGGAACCTCAGGCTGTGTGCAGTATATTTACTGCATGTAAACAATTGCTTTGTTCTTAAATCTTGGTAACATAATAACAATTGTGGAGGCTTCTGATGAAGCAGAAATGGGGACGTCTATTCAAAATCTTGGTGGTCCACAGCTTCGTCTTGTAAAGATAGTCACCGACATACATGTATGATGGGTAGGCCTATTGAATTGCCTGTAAGTGAGGCCAGTTGGGCAGAGACAATGGTTTAATACAATTGCGGAATTGCTGGAAATAAAACTGCTGACTTTCTTGCCAAAAAAGGATCCAATTTAATTCAGAATACAAATACAAGCCTACCTTTTACATCCATCAAAGGACTAATTAAAAATAAATATAAAATCAAGCAAAACCAAGCACTATGTACCAAAGCCAAAGATAAAAAATGGAGCATTTTAATAAAAAAAAAAAGAAACAAATTATTCCAGAAATCTCACGTAAATCTGCAGTAGCAAAATTCAGACTGCTTACAGAACACGATTATTTGGCCAAACACTTGAATAAAATAGGAATTTACACAAATCCAAATTGCCCTCTGTGCAACAAAGAAGAAGAAATGACTGAAGATCATCTACAAACCTGTGACGTTCTACCTGATGGATCCACCACAGAGAAATATTGGAGAGCAAGAACGCTAATGGCTTCGTTGCCAAAGCCTGGCATTAGATAACAACAACAACAGCATGATTTAATACAGTAGAACCCCTTTTTAACGAATCTCTGAGGGATTATTTTTGTTTCTTTAAAAGGGGGTTTACATGAAATTGGAAGGAAAGGTTAAAATAATTAGTACTAAAATGTGTTATATACCAAACATTATAATTATTTAATTCGACCTACAATTATATTTATATTATGCAACATATTTGCAACCAAGACCTCTTCAAGTGATATCTCTATCCAATGCTTTTGCTTCATTAAAGTCTCATTTTACTAACCTATGGATCAACAATTGGCTCTCTTCTGACAAAGGAAATATTTTACACTCTGTACAAAAGAAACCAAATGACCTGGAATTGTACAAAAACTTGCCCAGACATGTTCAAACATTTTTAACAAGAGCCAGAACAGGTCACATTGTCACTCAATTGTACCTACACCGATTTCACATTTCTGATAATCCTACGTGTCTGTGGTGTAATAATCATGATGAAGATCTGGAACACATTTTTATATATTGTCCATCCATAAACCACAAAAGAAGTAAATTAAAATCATCAGTGCCAGTTACAGAAGACACAGCCCTGCAGTATATATTGACTACACCTCACCTCTGGCTACTAGCAACAGGAATCTAGAATGAACACGGATCAAAATACCCCTCATTTCTCGTGAAAAATAACAACTGAATAGACTACAGTGGACTATAGTGGACTCTATGTTGTCAGCAAACAGCTGGATACATTAAGAAGATTGATTCATTATAATATTTTCTAATTCTTCAAATGGTGTGACATGAATGTTTTTCTGTTTGGTTGAACCCAAACCACACAGAAACTAGCATTGGAAATTTCTTCTTTCTTCATTATTCCCCATAATGAAGTACAGTGCATTCGCGTCAAGCTTGATCCGAAGAACGCAGATGGGAGCAAGCCTGTAGAGTGCAAGGTAGAATGTGGCAATCTCTGGCATATTGCACTCATATAACTTTCATTAATCAATGGCATGCACACAATCATACTTTTATTTCACTAACCTGTGTTACAGTAGATGCTGAAAGTGGTATCCATTAGCATTCACATATTCCCGACATCTTTTGATGAAATTTTAATTCACATGCAAAAATTATCAGACAATTGTTAAAAAACTGTGCCTAATTATCATAAAACTTTTTCTTATTTCATTTCTCAGAACTACAGTGTTGATGTAAACTCTGTGGAGTACAATAAATTAAATTAAATGTTTGTTGTGATTGTGTGTTTTTATAGATAAATGGCAGAGTAAAGGGCCTCAAGCGACAGCTGGATGAAGCAGAGGAAGAAATAAGCCGTGAAAAGGCACAAAAGAGGAAAGCACAGCGAGAAATGGAGGATATGATGGAGTCACACGAAAGCATGTCTCGAGAGCTTACTAACCTCAAAAATAAACTCAGGTAATACTAAGGATACATTTATTTAAATATTATTTTTATCTGATTTTGAAATTAGTAATATATTCGATTATTCTATTTATTGGCATACCAACAACTGTTTCGAGAGGATGCAGTTAATGAAAGCACTTTTTACCTAATGGAAATATATCCGTGTTTAGATTTGTACTTGTCATGTGCAAACGTATTTTCAAAGGGAAATACCTCACTACCTCAGAGAAAAGTTATGCAGTTAGTTTTAAGCGTAAGTCTCAAAACTGTGAATAAGTAATAATCAACTTAAGTTTATTGTTCGACAGTTTGCTATTCTTTGCTAATGCAAGAAGTGCATTGTACTATAATTGTGACCAGTATCAGAATTTAAAACTAAATGCCTAATAGTGAGTACTTTTTTTTAACTGTTTATTGTCCGAGTTATACAGAAAGAATAAAATTACGATATGAAGTTTTTTACTTCCAAGATTAATGTTGACTGGGAGAAACTCCCTCTTCCATTTAATTATATTTTAAAAATGAATTTCTTTTTACATATCAGCTGTTTATCTGTACAATTGTACCCTGAAGTATGTTTCACGGAAATTATTTGAAAACAATGTTAAGAATTTAGTCTGCATTGCATTATATTGACTTCCCTTTCTTTGTATTAGGCGACTATATTTTCGTACTGATACAAAGTAAACCATTTAAAATATAGATAGTACGTATATCAGTAATTTTGTGCTTCATTTCAGTGAGGTAGGTACTGTTTTCAAAAGTATCGAAAAGTTTGTTATTTGTTATAAGATTTCTAGCTTTTACTGTAATAGGATTGTGATAACATTTCTGAATGTTGCAGCCATGTGTTTAGGTTTAATTTCTCAACATATCGGAACTATAGTATTTCATTACAGTCTCATACACTGTCATTGTTGCTAGATTCTTTTGAATGTTATCGTAATTTCTATTTAAAAAATTACATCCTAGCATGTGTTAATTTGCTAGATACCGGTACTCTGCTTTTGTAAGAACTTCAATTGCATTTAGAAGGACTGGGTATCAGTTACTTGCTTTACTCATTTAAGGTAGTACCACTTTAACATTTAAAGCAAGTTTGAGAAATTGTGTTCACAAAGACTTTTTACTTTGAAAAAGTTTGAGAACAGAGGTTCGCATTGTTTTCATTTATTTTTTTTATGTGAATGCAGTGAAGAGCCACCTAATCCACCACCACCTCAGAGGAAGTCAAGCCGCCAATGATATTCTCATTGACCAGATCTTCAGATCATCAGTTAACTCTCCCCCTCTCTTTTTTCTTATTGTGTATCAACAACCGAGTATAATTTTCACCATTCTTGCAGTCTAGTTTATTTTCGAACTGAAGAAAGGTAAAGACCACTGTTGTATTGCATGGAGTTCAAGATATCCTTGTATGCAGCTAACAAGTGCAGTTCTCATTCCGACCTTATCTTAAACATACCTTACCTGACCCTATTACCAAGGCTTAAACGTACCTTAAAGCACAGATTTGATGCGTGAAATAGTTTTGACAGTAATTGTAGGATACCATGTAGGAGCCTTTGACAGTGGCACTTACCTTGACAAGTGTACTGATGTTTTGCCCTACCATTCCCCAGACAGAGATCTTCATTGATGACAGTCACTATCCTATAATCTTTTCGCTGTAAGAAAAATCCTAATGTAAACAATAGCACGTGACTGAAGTGAGGCTTCATTGGCCGCTGTTTGGCGCCATAGACTCTCAGTACATGTTCCCGCCTACTGTTGTACATTCTGTTTCATGTTAAACATTTCCCGTTACTCGTCAAGTGGGTCTAACCTCACTACTATGCATTCGTTTGCTTAGGAAACATTTATTTTATAATTACTGTACTTAAATTATTTTTAAGTCTTATGTCTTCACAGTGGACAGTTGAGGATGCAAAAGCCATACTTCAGTACCACGTGCTTACGTGAACAACTACGAGCTCAAGTGACGCCAGCTTGTTACAAGTTACAAGAACAGACTACCTCAGTATTACTGTTGGTATTCATCCACATTCATAGTACATAACAAAATATAAAAGTAGCTTTTCTTTTACATAGTGTTTTACATATGAGTAAAGTTAAATGTTTCATAATATTTAACAACTAGAATTCAATGTTTTATTTTCAAATAATACAAGATTGTGGTTTCCAAATACGAACTATATTTTCCTGCGTCATGTGAGTGTTTCGACTGAGAGCCAATCACGGGTATGACAGCAACGTGCTTATGTTTACATTAGGATTTTTCTTACAGCGAAAACAGTATACATTTGAGACTGTGACTCACTATCACACGCTACCTAAATCTTTAAGCTATAATTATTTCATGGGACCCTTAAATATAGATACCATATACTATGAAGTTCACATGTCTTGTTTTGAATTACTTTCCTTCATACAGTACAAAATAACAATCTAATAATATCCAGTAAGGTGTCAACCAAAAGGTAGGTGGACACTATGTGCATTGTGAGAGATCACTTACTAATGAAGGAAAATGGAGATTCTGGAGCTTGCTTCTTCTATATTTCGAGCATGTGCAGTAAAAAATTTTTTTAACCCTACTGTTATAATAATTGGTCTCTTGGTCCAATCCAATTTGAAATCTAAAAGTTGAATTGCTTAATTCTGTAGTGTATATGACATTTAAAAATATGTTAAAATATTAAATCTGTGGCACAACAACCTATTGAGGGCCAAGGCCATCCAGATAACTACTGCCTCATGTTCACATGCCTTAGAAGAGATGAACAATCATCTAACAAGTATGAAGGTAATATGTGGTCAGCATGATCTTCCTCCTAGCTGTTACAGCTGGCTTATGAAACCGCATTTTACTACTCACTGTAGCTTCCTAAATTCATCATGACACTGGGTGGGTACCAGTCCCACACACTCGATATTTCATGAGAAAATTTCTTCCCTCTCAATAAGCACTCAATCCATACTGATAGTCCAAGGCATGACACATTAGACTATACAGCTATTGTGTCGTAAGAAAGGTATTCTGTTATTTTTTCAAGAAATATTTTGGAACTCCTGAATAGATTCTCATGACAATGGATGTATAAAAAGGTCTGTAATTTATTTATAGAATTAGCATATAGTTTAGAAAAGGTAATTTACGTATCAGCCACTAGCGAGGTCTAGTGGTAGCAGGTGATACTTAACTCAGAGACTGTGCTCAGTCTTGGAATTTGAATCTCTCTTGTGAGTATTATCTGGGTATTTTTCGAGGTTTTCTGCAGTTAGGACTAACGTAACACAATCCCATGGCGAATTTTGAACTGATTTCGCCAAAATATAATTTTGCAGTCCCTAATTCACTGAAGCTAGATAATCGCTTTGTTTATATTATGCAACATAGTTAAATAACTTCATTAAAAATAGTTCTTACCAGTATGAAATTTCTTAAACTAATTAGACAAAGATATTTGACTGCAGAATTAATTTACTTAATGACATGTTGTTTTGATATTTCACAAGTAGTAGTGACTTGTTTATAAACTCTGATCACAGTACAGTGATTGCAAAATTATAAAAAAATTTTATTTTGTGTATCTTATTTATGTACAGTAGTGGCAAAAAAACCGGACCGAGCCTTGTAGCTGTTTTCTGAGTCTTGTTCACTGCAGAGCACGATAGACTGGTAACTAAGACTTTCCTGGTTCGAATCCTGCCTGGGAAGGAAACTTTTTTTTTTGTTCCTTGTTCAAATTTATTCCCAATACTTTTCGATTGCAGCGATATTTTACTACTTACCTAATTAACTTACTATTCCCAGAACATGAATTTTACCACTGAACATGAATTGTATTCCAATGGATACCATCCCATTGTGGAATCCTGGGAAACGAGAATGCGGATGCTTTAGTAAAGAAGAGCAGCACTGCTACTTACAGACCTGTTACTAAATCTACGTATTACTCTGTGAAGAGATTTATTAAATCTACATACTTAGACTTCAACAAACAAAATTTGATAACACAATCTCGCTCATATAATATGGGAACACTCTTAACTCATATACCCTAAAATTGATGACAAATTCCGTTTTTGATCTCAGCTCCTCAATTGGGCTTTCGAGTATTCCACCATGTTCTGGAACCTTGACATTTTCTTAACATAGGAAATGTCAAGTTCCAGAACATGGAATACCCAAAAGCCTAATTGAAACATTCTACAGAAAGGAACCAACCCACAAAAAAAATGTAACAACTCAAATAATTCCAAGGATCCATATTTTGATCAAAGATACGTCCTATAATATGTTCTTGATTAAAGCAATAAGTATGTATTAAAGATATTTTATTAATTTGTTCTACAGAATAATATCTGTAATATTGACAATTAATATTTGAGGAGAAAAATTCGCTCTGGCGCCAGGGATCGAAGCCGGGTCCTTGGTTCTACGTACCAAGCACTCTGACCACTGAGCTACGCCGAATTCAATCCACAGCACTGGACTGAACCTTCCTCCTTGAATGCTTCCCTTTTGGCCTGACTCCAAGTTAGGCATATATGTTGACGTATATGTCCAATGTCAAGTGCCATTATATTACAAGCGCACTCAGTTGAGTGACTTGTTTGGCCGGGATTCCACAGTTAAGTGCACAGTAATCTGTACAGAAATATGCGCTGCTAGCTATGAGAATATTAAAGATATTTTATTAATTTGTCCTACAGAATAATATCTGTAATATTGACAATTAATATTTGAGGAAAAAAATTCACTCCTGCGCCGGGGATCGAACCTGGGTCCTTGGTTCTAAGTACCAAGTGCTCTGACCACTGAGCTACGCCGAATTCAATCCACAGCACCGGACCGAACCTTCCTCCTTGAATGTTTCCCTTTCGGCCTGACTCCAAGTTAGGCATATATGTTGACGTATATGTCCAATGTCAACTGCCATATTTAATATTCTCATAGGTAGCAGCACATATTTCTGTACAGTTTACTGTGCACTTAACTACGGAATCCTGGCCTAACAAGTCACTCAACTGAGTGCGCTCCTAATATAATGGCAGTTGACATTGGACATATACGTCAACATACATGTCTAACTTGGAGTCAGACCAAAAGGGAAACATTCTAGGAGGAAGGTTCGGTCCGGTGCTGTGGATTGAATTCGGCGTAGCTCAGTGGTCAGAGTGCTTGGTACGTAGAACCAAGGATCCGGGTTCGATCCCCGGTGCCGGAGCGAATTTTTCTCCTCAAATATTAATTAATAAGTATGTAGTTATATTTACTTGTGAATTTATTACTTAAGTTTAACTTTAAAGTGCATTTTTCTCAGTTTACAGTTTAGGTATCATGTGGGTTGGCTCTTTTCTGCAAAATGTGATCCAATTCTGATCACAGTAACCATGAAAGCTTAAAAACTCCTATAATATATTATAATTTATATTATAGATATATTTATCAAAAGGATGTTGTAACAAAATACATAATATTCTGACTGCTCTCCAATGTCTCATCAAAGCATTATGTAACATTAGACAATTTCTTTAAAATGAATTTACATTAAACACTATCATACGCCAAAACATTACTATAATTGGCACAATTTATGGAGTTCAGCACCCAACAATGAGTAATGGAAGTGGGCTCTCTACTGATAGTTTTCTGCAGTCTGTGGAACAGTGTTCAAAGATTCACAAGTATTGTATTAATGACATCAGGGACAAAAAAATAGGACTATTGTTATAATCTAGTTCTAAATCGAATAAGTAATAATATTTTGTAGAAACTTGTACTTTTTTTATTTGTAGGTAATTTTTCAACAATGTCTTCAAGATTATTTTTATAGACGGTATTTATTTTTAGATTATAAAATTTCAAACACTGATTATTAAAATATTCCTCTAAGATACTTTTAGTGTTACGTTTTTAATCCTATCTGACCATATTTACCATTCCAGCCATAGTCTGAAGTTTAACTTCCTATAAATTCCTACTGCGTGATATTCCCCAGTGACTCTTAAAAATATATATATATATTTATATATATTTTTAAGCTTCTTTTCTGTAATGATTGTTATGTGAGTTCATCACTTGATATGGAATTAAATTTCCCCCCTGTTCCTCGCACTTCTTGTACTTGTTTTTCTCCCTTGTGTTAATTAGATGAGTTATCTAATTTCTAACAACCTGTATTTTATTTCTATGGATCTGATTTTGCCTCCTTCACATCACATATTCTTCACTTTGTTATCTCTGTTAATTTCTCAGCATTATTCGGAATTTTTAGATTTAAATAATATTGTATTCTTCTCTACAGGTCTTGTCATGTCCATATATGATGAATTTCATTTCCATTCAGTTGAATTTGCATTATTTTCCAAAATTGTGACTAGTTGTATGGCTGTGACTTGAGCATTGACACAGATTTCAGTCATTTCCATGAGATATTTACACTCTATAAAGTGTATCATTCATAATTCTTGCACTGGTATTGCAGATCATTGGTAGAATGATAGGAGGGAAAAGGTCAGTAGAATATGGCCAGCCAGAGTTAGTTGTTTTCTTGACAGAAGACATTTTTGTTACCAAATCTTTAAAGTAAAACTTAATAGTAGCCTACCTCTTAATGTGATGAGTTGAAAAATATTCTTCAGCACTAGTTAGAAAGTTTGATTGCAACTTGTTCCCAAATAGTAAACTTAATTGCCAAATTTATATTAAAACACATCACAACGAGCACAATAATAATAATAATAATAATGACAAAGTATCTCGCATTATCACCCACATAATATGAAAAATTATAAATTTACTACGATATAAATAGAATAGACGTATGTTTGCTTCAGTTTTTGGCACATGCATTTCCGGAGATAGATTTAATCTCGAAAAATGATTGCAGCTGCTATCAGTGATGTTTATAGTTCATTTTTCTCAAGTTTTGTTTACAAAATAATGTCATATCTACAATATGTGAACAATAAAATTGACATAGAACAGTATTTGAGTCGAAAATGTACTGTACAGTGTTTAACACATTATTAAGCAAATGAAAATACTACATTTCATTACAAATTTCTGTGGTAATTGCATTTCTTATTATTTACTTAATGAATTTGATTACCACTAACTTAAATTATTTATTTATTTATTTATTTATTTATTCGAATGACAGGTACAAACATAACTTATCTTTGACCTAAACACAACCTCAAGATTAAAACAATATAACCTGATACAACTCAAAATTAGATCTGATAAAGTAACTAAACAAAATCCTTAAAGAACTAAAAACTAAGAACTAACTTAAATAAAAGATAACTTATTTCAAAAGTTTATGTAGAATGACGTAAATAATTTTTTTTATAATACAGGCAGCTCTTTCAGTATGTGAAACCACCTTTCGAGAAACGAACTTATAATGAAAGTCGTAAAGTAAAAAAATAAAAAAAAAAGGACGTGAAAATAATGAAATAACGAATCAGTAGTCTTAAAGCAGAATATGATTGCTACAGAAAAAAAAAATAAAAGGAAAAGAAAGAGAAGGGGAAAGAACCTGTAAATGTGTTCAACCATGTAATCAGCAAAATGTCTGAAGATAAATTTTGTCTGACCCCATTTCAGCTACTTGGCTAATGATGCTCAAGTCTTTCAATCTTTGATCATCCGCACCTGTGTTGATTTAGCACCTGTCCTTTGTTTCCTTCTCGCCTTGGTGAATCCTCAAAGTGGTGTAGGAGCTGGTTGCTAAGATAAGGTGCTTGTTATTCAGGCGTGGTGGAGCAGGTGCGGGCATTGGGCTGAGTTCGCGGCTGGCAGGCTCAAAACGAGGTTCCCTCCCTACTGGCAGTGGTGATGATTCGTCTGTCCAAGAGGACTCCGTGGATGGGGAGGAGGCACCCAACTAGACACGTGTTGTCAACTACAAAGTCTTCCAACTACCGAGCATGCAGTGACATGTTGATATTTTTGTGGCATGTGGCAGTGGCTCCAATATTTTGAGACATGATTTTTTTTTTATTTAAGGAAAAAAGAAAGAAAGGCTGGGATGGAAATAGGATGAAGCATGTTTATAGATTGCAGTCTATCCTTGCTAAAAGGAGAAACAGTATGTTCCATAAAACTTGTGGTAAATGTTAAGGGAAAGAGGGTTCATAGCTAATACACTATGTATAGTTGTTATAATATATCATAGAAGTTATTCTTTCACCCGTGGCCATCTTTAAGTCACTGTAATTTAACAGCAAAATGAACTGATCTCTCAAACGTGTTTGCTTGTATTATTTGTAGTAGATTATATGTGGTGCATGTGCATTTATTATATCCAATTTTATGCGAATGCACTTCATTCCTTAATTGTAAATCTAAAAAGTTTTATTTGTAGAGTTAAAAAAATATAGTAATTTCATTTTTGTTAGATAAAAATACCGTAGATGTTTACCAAAGGTTTGTGAACAGTAAACATCTGAAATGGTTTAAAAAGTGAAAGAGAGAATATATTTTCAGAAACTTCTTTGCCTTCACATTTATCACAATTTAAACCTATTATGTGTCCTTCCTTTTATCCATGAACATTTGTTTTCAGCTTGCAGCTGTAACACAAATGTTACTATATATTATGCAAGTTGAAAGTAGGGGGAAAATAGAACAAAAAACGGAAATGTTCATGTAAATATAAACTACCTACTATGCAACTGCTTTGAAATAAAATTTCAAGCAGTGTATTTTGTACCATCGAGAGGTCAAGTGCTTGTTTTTATATGCAGTCTGTAGAAATCTTTGGAATTCTTGGTGGACTGGCATCATGTTGATGGAGATGAATTACAGTAACTGTTCTATTATTTAACTCTGTGATTTAGTAATATATGCCTGAATAGTAGTGTATTTTAACAAAGATTTGTTCTCAAAAGAAAATGTGGGAGAACAAAGCACATTCCCCTTGCTTGTGTGTGAAAGAAGAAATTGAAAAATAGAATCGCTCATTCCAAAAGTTAAAAAAGCAATTATTTACGAAGGAAGCAATGTTAAAAAAAAGGTTTGATTTTAATGGACGAAACCTGCATATCTACTAACACGTAAAATATAGCACATCAGATGATTCCAGTGGGGCGTCATAACGGGTATTGATTCGCCATATTAATAATAATATAATAAGGAATGTCTTCTGGAACAGGGGCACTAAGAACGGAAATGCGTGAGATTTGGTTGGCTCCTGACCACAAAATGCCTTATTGTCTTAATAAGGGAGCTTTTTTTGTAACAGCAATTAATATTGATTATGGTTATATTTAAAAAGATAAGAATTAGGAAACTAACCCACAATTTTCTAAGTGGTGCGAGAGGAGAGACCAATTTGCAATTTGTACAGATTTTTTGTGAATGTTTTAAACTGGTGATAGGTTAAAAAAGCTTCAAAAAATGTATTGATTATAATAACCCATATATGCCTTCATTTTCTACTCTGTTTCTAAGAGCCTGGAATACTTAGTACATGTAATATTAACGAATCAAGAGTACTTAGCTCGGATTTTGTAATTTAAGGTTTTTTCATAATATTATTGTTTCTGTTGTGCCAGGATGGTGTGAATGGAGGTGTTGTCAGTTGCGTGCGGATGTAAATAAATAACAGCTTTTAAACTTTTACCATACCCTGAAAGAACTTTTGTTTTCTTTCTGGAAATGAATTGATTGGTGAAAAATCAGGATTCGATCATCTTGTTATATAAAACTGGTCAATAAAATAACTAAGTAATATTATTTTATTTGTCTGTCGCTCTTGGTAACTCTTATAGGTATTATTACACCTCTTCAATACACTCCTTTATCCATCCGGTCCTTTTCCTCATTAGTACATTAACATTTTCTTCCATTTTTAGGAGTTCATGTGCTGACAGCATAATATTGTCATATTTACAATACAACCAAGGGTTTTTATTTCCAGTTTCGTTTCCAGTTACTTGATTAACTGGAGTCATATTTGGGGAACAGTGGTTTTCATTCTAGCCATTAGACGCAATATTCATGAAGTCAAACCTAGTCAGGCTGAATTGAATTTTAAGAGTAATAAACATCCTGACTTCTTGGCCACATTAACGTTATTTTCTGTGAGGAATGGGAAGGCACTGTTCTTGCAGCTGTCATTGTTAATAGAGATGGGAAGCATGATTCATTTGCGAGAATCAATTCAGATATAATAATTTACAAAAATTATTTGTTCATTTGATTCAGAGATGATCTGATATCATTATGAACAAATAAGACTTGAATTTCCATTTTTGTTCAGCAGTATCATTCATTACTATATTTGTTTCATGCTCACTAGATTGTATATTGCTATTAACTGAATTAGTGAAAAATTGACGCAGTAACAAATGAAGACTCACTTGTTCTCTGGTAACCGAGTTATTTGACGTAATAATACAGTAAAATCCCTCGTAATCGGCACCAAAACAACGGAACTTTTGGCTGGGCCAAAAAAAAATGAATCTGCCACATTGCCATAATCAGGGCCGTCAGTTTTGCCACATTCGGAAGTTCGCACAAACTTTCATTTTCAGTGAATATTCGAAATTAGTGTATTATTTATGTTGTGTGATGAGTTTTAATAAAGAAAATCCAAATAGTTTTTATGTTAATTTAATTATTCTCATAATGTCAGTATTGCCATATTAGGAAATTAGCACGAACTTTCGTGTTAAGTGAATATTCAAACCTAAAATTAGTGTATTATGTGTGTTGTGTGATATGTTTTAATAAAGAAAATCTACACAGTTTGTTTAGTTATGTTCGGACCGTCAGTGTTGCCACATTAGGAAAATTGCATGAACTTCAATTTTCAGTGAATATTCGAACCTGGAATTAATGTATTATTTGTATTGTGTGATGTGTTTTAATAAGGAAAATTCACACAGTCCTTATGTTTATTCAGTTATGACGAGTGATAGAGGAATAAGCTTCACATGGCTGCAGTTTCAACATTTGGCACCATGAAATACGAACTTTTTTCTGTATGTACTGGTATTTATTCAATTATCTGGCAAAATCTCGTATCCGGAACTAGCCTGGTCTATTTGGTGCCAGATAAGAGGGATTCTACTGTAATAATAAAAATAATATAAAGATATTAAAGACATACATAAACTTAAAGAGATAGATGAGTATATAAAACACGTGTTTTTCCCGATTTATTTACATTTAAATGCCTGAAAATAGTAAAAAAAAAAATGGCACCTTTTGTGTGTTACAGTATTCACAAGTTTGGTTTTCTGCATTTTCCTGTAGACCTAAATTGGCATTTTTAAACTTTAGGTTTACTTTTATTTTATAAATAGTTAGAGATTCTGTTTAATTCTGTTTAGGGCGAAGGTCAAAGGTACTTATTTTAAGAAAGTAATAAGCAATAATAGGCCTCGTATCCAAATGAATAAGTTGATCTACATA
Source organism: Periplaneta americana (assembly GCF_040183065.1). Taxonomy (NCBI): domain Eukaryota; kingdom Metazoa; phylum Arthropoda; class Insecta; order Blattodea; family Blattidae; genus Periplaneta; species Periplaneta americana. The sequence goes on from NC_091122.1 coordinate 123,144,869, forward strand.
AATTCAATTAGGACTCGGTCATAATTTCGATTGAAATGGAGTGGTAATTAAAAGATAGACAGTTGACATTCTACGAAAACAATTTTATTTTCTATCGTTTCAAGACATAATTGGAATAGATATTCTATATCAGCAATTCATTTACGTAAATACGAACACAGCAGTGGCAACTTTTAGATCTTATAACAATTAATAAAAACGTATGACCTTAATGAGGTTCCTTTATAATCCACCATATGTCTCGAACATCACAGCAGTCCACACCTGTGGAGTAACGGTCAGCGCGTCTGGCCGCGAAACCAGGTGGCCCGGGTTCGATTCCCGGTTGGGGCAAGTTACCTGGTTGAGGTTTTTTCCGGGGTTTTCCCTCAACCCAAGATGAGCAAATGCTGGGTAACTTTCGGTGCTGGACCCCGGACTCATTTCACCGGCATTATCACCTTCATCTCATTCAGACGCTAAATAACCTAAGCTGTTGATAAAGCGTCGTAAAATAACCTACTAAAATAAATAACATCACAGCATACATTCTGTCACTTTGTTTTGCTCCCCTCAACTATGTTCCCCCAACCAGCAGTCAAAAGTGAACAAATGTCTCCTATCCAGGTGACATAGAATAATGAAATAACATTGATTTGGATAATTTATTGTAGAAAACGATTCATAACAAGTGAGGACCAAGAAGATGGTTGATTGAAGTTTAGATTCACAAAGGAATGACTCGTTCACAATTCTCCCATTTCTAATACACTGGTGAATTTAAGGTGTAAATACTGGGTAGGTTGAAAAAATCTGCTTTGTATCTTTTTATACACCAGATGTGTATCGGCTTTTCTATCAACATTCTTTGATACAGACCCCACAAGAAGATGATGACCACTCATTTTCACCTCCAAATAGAATACAGATATAACAATATAACTTATTTGACTCAGAGCACCCTTTTAGCCAAGGGTATTTCTTATACAGTACCATGAAAATTGAAAATTTGTCTTCATTTGCTATTTTAATAAGTAAATGTGGTGTCAATCTCCTGTCTAGTTTGTGACTGTATATTAAATGTGTGTTACTTATAATATATCATCCCAGACTGTTGATTTTTAGTTGAGTACCCTTTTTAAGTCCTGGCAAAATTCCTATATTTTTCATGTTAATTTACACGTTTTTAGTTTATACATTTTTGACACTTATATGATCGTATTTTAAACTCCAGAAGATACGAAACCTCATTTATAAGTTCTAAATCAATTTTGCTCGAAATTAGGTTGGTGGTGAAAATGTTAGAATCTGAAAATACAGCACATGTTCATTTTTTAAGATGGGACCTACTTTGAAATTTCGTGGACATTTGAAGCTGTCCATACTTGCCCCCCCAACAATCTTGTGTTCTTTAATGACAGTTACTTCTTTAGAAAATTTCGTAACACGCCATGATGTAATTGAACAAATTATTGAACAGTTATCACAATTTGAGGCCATGGTTTATTCCTTAAGAGCAAGCAGTCCAAAATAACTGACTTATTTGTAAAATAATCATGTGTTATTAAATGAAGATCACACGGGAAGAACATGATAGACCTAAGTCAATGTCGTAAAATGTTCTGGATTGGAGTTCGAAATGTAATATATCAGCCAACTTTGGGTCTAAGCAGCTGAGATTGCCTATAAATAATCTGGCATTATTCAAGAATGTGTGTTATAAATTTGAGTACTGTATTATAGACTCAAATGTAGAACTGTGGAGTTATAAATTTCTCATGTGAAAATTTTACTAAATTTACTTTACTCGTTCTCCCCATATAGTCTTCAAATGCTATTTTAGATATTAAAATATCGTTTCAGTTAATACACTTTTCTCATTTATACATTTTTTTCTTCAGACCCACATAGAAATGTATTAATTTAATTTAATGTATTTTTTTCTGTAGTCATGAACATTGTCTGCTAGAATATTTTCTTGTTTTCAGTTCTGGAGATAGCTATGCCAGATCAAGTCATAGTTGAAGTTCGTCATACAGGAAAATGTCTAATTTTTGCGTCTGATTTTTTTTTATATATATATACGAGGTAAGGCATATCGCATGTATTGCGATTCTGCAAATATTAGTTTCAACATTTACACGAAAATGCATGTTTTCAGTATCCTCAATACCGAAAAAGTGTTTCTTGGCTTATCATCATTCTGTGTACAACGACTTTTGTAACTATTGAATGTTTTTTGTTCATATGTATTACCTACAAGTGAAATCAACTAGGAATAGTGCACATGAAATATATATAAAAAAGTGACAATCCTAGTGATTACATGAATATGTCTTTATTTTATTGCTTAAATTTCTTATTTTTTTTATTTTTGGTTAATAAACATATTATTGAACATTTCTTCTGTAAATGAAATATAATTGATTAAATTTACAATTCCAGAAAAAAAAAAACCAGCGTCTTGATGGAAATCCACCTGTATGTAGACAACAAGTTTCACATGACTGTCTAAAAGTAGAATATATACAGGTACTCTTGTTTACTGCACATGTGCATGGAACTTGTTAAAATAAAGTGGAACATTTTTTTTTTTTCTGGAACTGTGCATACATTTGTTTCATCTACCTTGGATCAGAGGTTAACTGAACATGATACCATGTCTGAAATTCACAAACAGATATCTCTGCAAATAGATGTTTTCATAATCTTAGGAAATATATAAAGTCACAATTAATATCTAGAAAAGTTAAATTATGATGTGAAAGGTTTTAGTGATACCAGTTTTGTTATATGCTTCCAAGACCTGATACAACTTTTTTCTTTTTGTGTGTGTGTGTGTGGCGCGCGCGCGCGCGCGCGCGCTCCCCCTTCAGCAGGCCACCTGTGCATAATATATGAGAATGGGGGAAGGGGAAACCAGTGCTGGCACATAGCCTTCTCCTGTTGAATAGCACCAGGCTTAATTCCTCGTCTGATGGATGAATCACTTCCAACAGTGACATATGCCCTCTCTTCATATGCACTGTGGAGAGATTTTGGATTTTATGCAGGCATATTAGTGAACAATCTAGTGATTAAAAGTTGTGCACCGCCACCTCTCCTAGTCCCAAGATAGAAATTTTACATGAAAATCTCTGACTCCACTGGAAATCGAACCTGGGCAAATGTGCTACCACAAAGCTAACTTGGCAGAAGAAGATACAACTTTGAACTCTACAAATAACTTAATGGCAAGATATTCTTGGAGTCGTAAAGATTAAATGGTTAGAATGGCCTCGACTTTTGTTACTTGCCAATGACAACAGGATGAGAGAAGGTATTCAAAACAACAACGCCAGAAGAAACGGAAGAGAAGATTCTGTCAAAGGAGATATAAGGGGTGTGGGAATTAAGAACTGGAAGAGTTTGTCATTGAATAGAGAAGAAAGGTGAAAACTTGTTAACATACGACTGCCATGTTGATGATATGTCTATAAAATATTTTGCGTTCATGGTGCAGTTGTATTTATTTAATTTAGTGCCAGAAACTTGGCATAAAGCCATTCATCTTCGCACTTCCCAATACAGTTCTCCAACAGGCTGTTTAAAGTTCATCACAGCACTGCACTTTTTAATATGGTCCCAGTTCATGACACTATTGGAATCCTTGTGCAGAAAACACGTTGATGAGGGAAGAATGAAGAGCCCATGAAGATGCTCTGCTAGAACATCGCAGCCTGTTGCTATGTGGAATGCTGCTACTGATTCTTTCCGTGTTTGGTTGGTAATAGTATCTTTTTTTGTGAATCATCACATTCCATTTCTTGTCTTTGCTTCAGTGAATGAGATCTTGATGCACTTCTTTAAATTTATTATTGATATGCAGCTTCACATTTTGGAATGGTAGGGAATTGGTTAGATGTAACTTTTTTTGGGTAGCTGATCGACTAGTTTGTTCCCTTCAATTTCACAGTGTGAGGGGATCCACTGGAAATGTATGTTATTCATACATTGCAATTTTGCTATTAAAGCTTAAATGTCTGATATGTGGGAACTTGAGGATATATTGACAAGCAGATTATACAATTAGAATCTCATGCTAAACAATTTGTAAACATCCGTAGTGCTACAGCCCTTTAAGGGGCCAGACCAACCAGATGCCTGCTGGACTCATAGCCACATGCCGAAGCAGAGGTGGACGATCATCCAACCAGAATGGAGATATATCGTGTGGTTAGCATGATGATCTCAGTTGTTACAGCTGGATTTCATAAGCGAATTTCGTTACCTGTCGTAGCTTCCCAAATACATCACGATGCTGGGTGGGCACTGGTCCCATATACTGGCCAAAATTTCATGAGAAAATGTCTTGCCCCATGAGAACTTCAAGCAGCATGCATTCCGTAATTCAAGTTCCAGACAGGATGCCTTAGATTACGACGCCATGGCACAGGACTAAACAACTATTATCTATTAATATTTCTGTCAATTGTAAATGGCAAGTAATATTAGAACAATATCATGAGAATTTGTGGAAAATGAATTACCTCTGCTTAAATCGTACTATTTACAATCTTACAAACTATCTTTTGTGTGCAATGCAGAAAACTAAAACTTCCAGCTTACTATTTGGGTATACAGGAAATGATTTCATATCCATATATCTCGTCATTACCATAATAGCTCTTGAAAAGAAACTACAAATAGGAATGTCATTGGTAACCTTCATAATAAAATGTATTGTTGCAAAGTGGATAAACTGTATGAGGATGTTGGTGCCATGTTTATGACACCGATTTTTAACAAAAGGTAAGGTCAAGTGAAAGACAAGAATAACGAATTTATGATTTATGGATGGTTAATACAAATTCTGATTCTTAGTATATCAGCTTGCATCAAGGTGAACCGTAAGTAATGTCATTAATTTCAAGAGATTATTTTAAATACAGTATTTTAAATAAAAGAGTTTAATACAGTTTTCCTTGTTTTTGCTTTCTTTTAGAGATAAAAATTATTTTATATGAAACATCTCATAGCATAGTGTGTTTTGGGAAAGACATTGATTTAATTCCCAATATGCCCAGTCATTTAAGAGAGCACTGTATTATGATGAATGATTGGAAGAATTTTAGTTTCGTCCTTTAAATATTTAGAAATTTGATCCGAACAAATGTAAATTTTCGTTCTGCTAAGGAATTTTACAATGTTATATTTATTCAAATCAAGGAGAAAATTTAAATTCTTTCAATCATATATTATCATAATACTCTGCAATCTTAAATCGACCGAGCATATTGGGAATTAAATTAATGGCTTTGCCAAAACACGCTCTGAAATGTTTCATATACATTACAATTACATAAGTGTTCAGCTCATGAGCAGTTCTTTCACTGCAAACCCAGCATTCTCCAATTTTTTTTCTATTTTCTGCCTTCCTCTTAGTCTCCGCATAAATGATCCACATATCTTAATGTCGTCTATCATCTGATATCTTCTTCTGCCCCAGAGTCCTCCCGTTTCATATAAAACAATTTTTATCTCTAAAAGAAACAAAACTGTATAAACTTTTTTGTTTAAAATATCTAAAAAAATAATCCCCTGAAATTAATGTCAGTACTTACTGCTCATTCTGTATGCTAGTTGAATAAGATCGTTATTTTTTAGTGACTGAGCTTTCACAGGTTCATCTGTACTTTCAGTAGCAAGCGTCCTAAATGAAGACGAAAGCAGAAAAGTTTAAAGTACGGTATGTATTGTTATTAGTGTTGTGGGAGTGAATCCATCAATTTCTGTTGTAAGATTAGTCTATCAAAAATATTTAACCGAATAATCGAGTCGATTAAAATTAATCGACTATACTTTATATTAATTATTATTTTGTTAATGCAAACTCAGAGTAAAATTTCCGACAATATTAGTCTCTCGGAAATTGCTTACTTCAGACACAATAATACCGTTATTTTGTAACTGCAAAGCAGGTAGCATAGGGCAAATCTTTGCACAAACACTTCAGAAAGAGATTAATATATGACAGTGACCTGGTCTACCCCTATTGAAAGTAGAAACACAATGTGAAACACGATAATGCATGGACTCACACCAATCATGTCACTGTGGAGAAAATCAGTATATTTGGGTGGGAAACTCTTCTGCAATCTCCCTACAATCCCGGCTACCATCTTTTCGGTTCTGTAAAGGAGTAGCTGCGAGGCCAATGCTACGAGATGCTGGAGGACATCCGGAAAGCAGTGCGTCGGTGTCTTTGGGAAGATGAAACAGACTTCTACAGCAAGGGAATTTTCAAACTTACAGAACCCAGAAAAAATGTGTGCAAAGAAATGGAGACTATGTTGAAAAGTGACAGAAAAGTCTATAGATTAAGATAATGTACTTGGTTTGTCTAAAAAATAAAAATTAAGATTTATAACAATGGGTTGCTCATGACTTTCAGTATGACCCTCGTATTGTTATCATTTCCACCAATACCACCCACAGACTGCAACCTTTAGGTGTTGGGGGTGTATTCTTCCTTTAAAACTAGTTGTGCAGAAGCATTTCATGACCATATACTATCTCATCCTGGGAGGAAAATAACCATCTTTGATGTAGTTCAATTGACAAAGACAGCAATATTAACTGAATTCACTCCCTCCAATATTGTCAACTCATTGAAGAAAACTGAACTGTGGCCTGTGAATTCACAAGTGTTCAATGAAAATTATTTGTAAGCAAACCAGTCTTCATTTCTTATATTAATCAATTTCTTTATTTTTTAGCACTCATTACTTCCAGTGTTAACAATAACTTCAAATTTGCTCAAAGAATTTAATTTGATAGGATGCCACATGTCTCGCATCAGCATGACAAAACTACCTCACCGATGGGATAGATTCAGTACTTTTAATTAATGTTTTGAGGTTTATTTTTCTTGTAGTAGAATGTAGAACTGAATGAAAATGTATGGTATTGTATAAAAGACTGTCTTAAACAAATAAAGAGAGATTTGTAAATTGTCATAATCTAAGTAATTTTTATTTTTTTTATATATAAATGTGCCAAATGTACCCCACTCTCCCCCTACTCATTATTCTTTTATTTATACAGGGCATAATTTCAGGTATGTATTTCCCACATGTAGACAATCAAAATAGTTCATTACAACATGTGTCCGGAAATGCTTTATTTCCGAGTTATGGCCTTCACAACATTGAAATTCACCGGAACGTTTTTCTTTCCGCAGGTCGTTGCCATCAAAGGAGACATTAAGAGGGCACTCTGACAGTTCATTCCGAGGCGAAGGTTACATTCAGTGTTGTGTAGGCGTTAGACTGTGCGACATGTATTCAAATCAAGAGCTGGCAGAGATACTGTACTCTTCATGTACGGTAAGGCGGACGGCAATGCTGCGCTGGCTCGTCGTTTGTACCAGGAGAGGTACCCACAGCGACAATGTCCAGATCGGAAGACATTTGTACGTCTCCATTACCGTCTGTGCGAGTATGGAAAATTTAACTCTGCTGGTTTGGGAAGGGGACGACCAAGATCTGCAACTCCAGAAGTACAGGAGGAGATTCTGGAGGCTGTGAACATGACTCCTTCTATCAGCACACGAAGGGTAGCGTTGCAAGTCAATGTTCCTCATACGACTGTCTGAAGACTGTTGAAAGAGTAGGTATCAATTGTATCCTTATCATTTGCAACGTGTACAGGCCCTGTCACCAGCAGATTACCCTGCACGAGTTAGGTCCTGTCAGTGGTTCTTGCAGCAGTGTGGTGTAAATTCGTCTTAGTATTATTTACAGATGAAGCACAGTTCACACGAGATGGCGTAACAAATTTCCACAATCAGCATGTATGGGCGTATGAAAACCCACGTGCAACTGTTCCATCTCATCACCAGGTGCGGTTCTCCCTCAACATGTGAGCCGGTATCATTGGTGATCGATTAGTTGGACCCCATGTACTTGTAAACAGACTTACGGGGCAGGCGTACACAAACTTCCTGGAAAACACCATACCTAATGTTTTAGAAGACACTCCACTGATCAATCGTCAACACATTCACTTCTTGTATGATGGCGCTCCTGCACACTTCAGTCAAACGGCTCGCCGGTACTTGGATCGAAGGTTTCCTGATCGATGGATAGGTAGAGGTGGCCCAATTACTTGGCCTCCACGCTCACCTGATCTGAACCCTCTCGATTTCTACTTGTGGGGCCATTTAAAATCATTGGTTTATTTGTCTCCGGTGCCTGATTTGGAATACCTTCGGAATCGAATTGTGGCATGTTCTGAGGACATACACAATACTCCTGGAGTTTGGGATCGTGTTCGCAGGTGAATGAGACATCGATGTGAGGTCTGTATTCAAGCAGGAGGTGGACATTTTGAACATCTTCTGTAATGACAACGACCTGCGGAAAGAAAAACCTTCCAGTGAATTTCAATGTTGTGAAGGCCATAACTCGGAAATGAAGCATTTCCGGACACATGTTGTAATGAACTATTTTGATTGTCTACGTGTGGGAAATACATACCTGAAATTATTCCCCGTATTTTTTAAACACCCTGTATATGTTTCTATAAATACGCCATACTGTAGGTACTGAGTTACGAGGCGCGTCCATAAAGTAACTTTCCCACTCGTCCCACAGCTAGCAAACCCACATGCGACTGCATGTACGTGATAGTGTAATGTCCTGGCATGGCGCATGCACTAGCAGAACTTCCCGAGTGCTCTCAGTAGCTTCGTTGCATTGGTTGAAGATGAACGTTTCTATTCCAGCTCCCGCCGCGTGTAAAGTGAAGTCAGTGATAAAGTTTTTGAATGCACAGGGCATAGCGCCGATTGAAATTGATCGTCAGCTGTGCCAGGTCTATGGGCCTAACGTTATAAGCAAGCAGATGGTGCGTTGCTCCACAAGGTCGTCTGTGATGATGGTTGGCCTCCCACTGCGCTCCTCATCATGCACATTTTGGCGTCCTGTTGAAAATTGTCTACAGCAACAACGCACCATTTGCTTGCCCATATATGGATAGTTTAAGAGCACATGGTGATTCGCGAGCCACACTTTGTAGAAAATTTGCGTGTTTAGTGACATTTAATCGACACGTGGGACGAGCAAGATCGATATATATCGAACAAAATTTATTTTGCAGTGACACCAATATATACATTATAAAGTCATATGTAATGTGAGGGAATGGATATATACGTTTTCTCTTGATATTAAGTATATAACTAAAATTTATAATTAAAAAATTGGACAATTATTTTTTATGATTCAGTTTTAACGTAATTAAGTTGATAATAAATTATTCATGCTCACTCGCCTGATTTTTCATATTGCATTATTGATATAGTAGCATTTCACCAAATTCATCATCATTTTTAGTTGAACACATTTTTGGACTCATCGGAAACTCCCAAATTTTTTTTATCATAAGAGGAAAATTTCGAAGGTTGAGTAGGTAATTCAGGTAATTGGTTACGTGGGACGAGCTGGTGGCTTGTCACCGGAAAATTGATAAATAAACACTATAAATTTTACGCAGAAATAATCAGTACTTTATCATTTTGGAATGCATAATATCATTAAATGTTCAGTTTGTAAGAAATAATTTGTAGATAAGTGGTTGTGTATGTGAGTATACAATTTATGTTTTAATTTTCAGACTATGCTTTGATAGCTTCCTGTCAGTTGGCTACGATCATCATGGCTGCTGAACACCAGTACTTTTATGAAGATGAAGTTTATAGAATTAATAAGAAGGGTAATATCGAATTTGGTATGGTGTTGGAAAATTCCGAACTCGTTAGTAGCGATGAAAATTCAGATGTTGAAGAAGGAGGGAGGATGAAAAAGGGACATATACGTGTGGCATGGCATCCCACAGGAGTAGAAGAAGTCATCCCAGAACGAAAGGTAATTCTTAAATATATCGTTAGAATAGTAGGCTACTTACCTGCTTTCTTGTTAAATAAATATACGTCCATAAAATTAGGTGTAAGTCTTTTAGATATACTTCCAGATTAAGAGGAAATACTTAATGTATTATAACTACACTAAAATCAACTGCAATTAAGTGTACAAGACGTTAGTGTCTTGTTTTTAGAAGTGTAAATGGCAATAATATTTTATTATGTTTTTGTTCCCATTCTACTTCCCATAGGTTCATCTAGCAGATAGGTCGTTGATGCCTGGTGACGTTGTTAGGCGTATGATAAAAGGAAAGGACACTCAACGCGGTTATTGTAGAGACATAAAAGTGACAGCCAGTGTACAAGTTGTTGGAACAAAACAAGTAATTCCAAATGTAAAAAGTGAAAACCTCATACCGTTGGAGGTGAGTTTCTATCGTTAACAACATAAGTAAAAGGTCTGACTGGAAGTTATTATTAAAATATTAATTTTATTAATATAAGTGATTCGAATCAAGCACATAGGCCTAATTAGAGATAGGCTACAGTATAAATTTTTATGTTACAGGAATTTGCAACTGACATAGCAGCATGTCTTGATTCATGGGTTGGAGGAATCAAGACTGTTCATTCGAAATTGTTAATTCAGTGTTCAGATGGATCTCGTTGTATTATTAATGATATTGAAGCAAGTGGACTTGAAGACTTCAATGAGAAGCGGGACTGTGTGAGTATATTGAAATCATGAAATTAATCTGCATGCTAGCGTAGTACTTAGGGTCAGAAATGACAGTAGGTCTATATTATCCGAATTTTTTATTGTTCTAGAACGATAGTTTTACAGAGATATTTTACTAACCTCTTTTATTCTATTTCTGCTGTGACATAAGGTCTGTGGGTATGCGTTAGATTATATTAGATTGAAAGGATTAAGCCATTACAGCCTTTAGCATTACCAGTACATCGATTTCCGAACTATTACATTACCCATAACTCTACACCTGAATGGCCTCTGTGTTCTCAATGAAGAGAACCAGATGTCTGGGATTTCATGGAAATGATTTGGTTTAGCAAATGCCTTAGCTAGGACTTCACAGTCACATAGTTGGTACTGTTTCGGTAAATCTTTACAATAGCGTTACCGAAGGAAGGAGGACAACAAGAAAGGGTACATTCTTAGACAATTGTCAGTACCGGTATATGCAAGGAATACCAAAAACCTAAACTAACCTGGGTAATTAGCAAGGGACCATCGGTCTTTTACAAGATTAGTGTGTTAGTTAAGGGGATATATATAAGTGACATGAGGCCGAGGAATTAAGATCATTGGAATTTTTTCGCATATTCTTCGGCCTCACGTCACTTAAGTAGATATCCCCTCAACTGACTGCTAACCTTGTCACATATCTTGTAAAAGACTGGAGGTCTCTTGCTAATTATCCTAATCTGACCTAAGCTGTCACAGATTCGTATATCAGGGCTGCCAAGTTAAAATTCTGAAAGAAGCTGACAACAACAACAACAACAACAACAACAACAACAAAAAGCTGACACCACTAATTATTATTTCCATAAGAAAATTTATAAGCAAATACATTGTCATACATACAATAACAAATTATTCAGGTTTTAAAATGTGAAAAACACAACAAATATAGCCAGATTACCATGAATTACTTTTATTATACTCTTCAGTGGCACGTCTGGCTTTATTAAAATATTTTTCATTAAACACTTGTTCTTGGCACTTACCCTCATAGTTTAATTTGCAACATACAATGGAAAGGCGAGTTCTGTCTACCTTCATTGAGGAACGAAATTCAGTTTTATTTTGTCTGATTAAACTAAAAACTCTCTCTTCTGTTGCATTACTGTGTGGTAATGTCATAACTTTGTGTAACTCGTCATACTTTTGACTTCCAGTATTAAAGTTTAGTTTTTTGTAAATAATCGGAACTAAAGCATAAACTGATCATACAAATAATTCATATCATAATCTGAGAAATGAAGATCATCTTTATATCTATTGCAAAAACATTGAATTTGGTCAAAGTTACCTCCTATATTATTTACATTGGCAAATTGTTATTACAAACATCATCATTGAATGGCAAATTCACTTGAAAATACTCGATGGAATAGAAAGGAACCCCCCCCCCCCCCAAAAAATATATAGGCCTTACTTTCTCCAATACTTCCATCATATATTACCTTTCCGAGAAGCTATTTACATGTCAAACCATTATAAACAACTCTGAATTTTCTAGTTGATTAATCATAGCCGATAATCCACATGTTAACATGATGAGACAGATGTTAAACTCAAATCGTCATGTGATTTTCTCTGTCTTTCTTTTCCTGAAGACTTCACTAAAGCTACAATTCGAAATTTTCGAGAAGAATTGCGATGTCGTGAATATGAATTCTGGAAGACCCTTTCAGGATGGGAAAAAAGGTGTTGAGATGTACAGCGAAGTAACTGTTGCCAACAGTTGGTTTGCTAACAAGAAAGGGCTTTGACTACTGAATGGATATCTAACCTGAAAATGATAACAAATTTAGCAGCTGTTCATTTCATCCCTGGCAGATCTCTTGACGGTACCTGGTGCAGGCGTGGCTGCCCAGAGATCGAAACTTTAGCACACGTCTTGGGATTCTTTGAACAGGGATTGTTCTTGAGGAACTCTAGACACCATCTTATAAGATCCAAAATTGCTGCCATATTAAGAAATAAGGGCTGGATAATAGAAGACATCTCCTGTCTAGCTGAAAATGGGTCAAGAGATGAGTCGATATTTTAGCTCATAATGCTCACACTAAACAGGACTTCATTGTGGACACAACAATATGTTTTGAAGTAGGATGTCATCAGTCAGCCGAGGTCCACCATGAGAAGAAGTCGATCTATGAGCTTACAGTCAACTAACTTATTTCAAGCTGAAATATTCCTTAATTCACGTTGAGGTATTCGGCTTGCTCATAGGTACTCAAGAGACAGAAGTCACTTGAAGACGCATATCGTCTTCTGCATCCAAACAAACTCGATATTTTGTTTTTGTAGCCATGTACCTCGAAAAGGCCGTTTCACAGAGGTACGTAGTAGCTACCAAAAGGCAGTAAGAGCAATTTAGCTTTTTAACTTAATATCGAAAGATCCTTCCCTAACTGAGCCCAAAATTCGGGAAGTGGTTTGCTTTTAAATGATGATTGACAGTGGCTGTCCAAAACCATGGCTATAAGGATCTCATATTCTGCCGCAGTGAGGGCTGCTGGTTTTGATTTCACTGAGAATGGATCTACAATCCACTCATATTTCTTTCGAATCAATTCCTGGGTGTCCCTTGGAAAGTCTGAATTCATATTTTAAAGCAAATTGCCGAGGTGTTCTTTTATTATTGCTATGAATTAGTCATACATTGTTACGTTATTTTCTTCTATAAAGTTTGAAGTCAGTGAGAAACATGTCAGATCCTTATTCTCGACGCTTTCCATGTAGAGCGCTATCTTTTTCTTCAGCCCAGCAATTTGTCATTAACATCGAATATAGTCTTTCGTTTCCCTTGTTTGGATGTGCTAAATTCATTCATTTTTTTTTTAATATTTACCAAGTAACATAATTTGCACAACCATTCCTGATCATTCAAATAATCTGCTAGCAAACTGTTTTGGTCATTCAAAAGTAAAGAAACTTCAATTCGAAGGTCAAGTAAATGGGACAGCGCTTTACCGCACAACAGCCATTGCAATTTTGTGTGTGTAATAACAATATCTTGTGTGTACTTCCCATATCTTCACACAGGATTTTGAGTAGTCTAAACTGCAAAGATCGTGTCTTAACAAAATTGATAATTTTGATGGCTTTGTCTAGTACCTGCTTTAATAACACTGACTTTTTTTCGTTGTGAGAACATGTCAGTGTAGTACACAATCACTACTTTTGCAGTTTTTTTAAACTTTCTTGATCCTTGTAACACCACCAGCAACAGGACCTACCGTGATCTCTATACCATCTTTGCACATATCAATGTAATTGTCCCACGGTATTGAGTTTTCAATGAAGAAGACATCAGGGAAAAATTTTCAGGACCACTTGTAGAGGATAGCAATGGCTTGCAGAACAAAATATCTTCATGAAAAGAACCTGAAAATTCGTACCACACAAACATCATTAACACAGCTAATCCAGCAGCATCCAAGGATTCGTCTAGTTGTAGCCTAGATCATATATACTAACAGATAGCTCTCTTATATAGGCTTTAGGGTTTGCAGTCGAGGCCGGCTTGATGTAGTTCAGTAATCGTCAACAGATGGCACAATGACCAACACCATCACGAGACACGAACTCTGAACCGGTCTGGTCGGTCTAAATCGATTATTTCTTGCTTACGAGATAATCTCGTAAGCAACGGTATGTACTGTCGACAACTGATGACCATGGATAAATATTATTGGCTTATATGACCTTGGCAAGTTCGGAACGAGGGAGCTATTTATAGTTGTCACGTGGGCGAAGCGGGGAGATAAGATAAAGTACGCCTTTGTATTGAATAGAATACAATACAGAGTCTCCCGCAAAGCCAATCTACCTAGAATATTTAGACCATGTTATAAAGTTGTCGGTCGGCTAAATTATGATTCGTTATCTCTTCTGTTTTTATATATTTGTCGTGAATATTATTTATATTATCAACTGAGTGTATAACATAATTTATCCGTTAATTGATATTTCACTAATGATAAATCCAAAGAACAATGGGAAATAAGGGACTAAACACTGAAAAATAAATAAAATAAGAGAATTTGACGTTCATAATTATAATGTTGTCGGAGTTTTGTTATACTTTACTTTGAATTATTTTAACTTGCACCACAAAAACGTATGAAAATTAATGTTAACATTACCTATTTAGTTATGATAGTAGTATATTGGAAAATTTGTACATATAGCCTGATTACAATATATAAGTAATCCTATCCTAACCTAACCAATGGTAGTCTTGTTTATTTCATACGTGTTCGTATAATTATACAAAAACAAGAATAATGTAGTTTGCAGCCTGTGATATTGTCTCGTTTACAGTATTATATAATATACATATTACGATATTTACTAGGTACTTTAACAATATATAGTTAATAATATTATAAAATATACAGGCCTAATCCATTACCAAGAAATAGCCCTTCCCTCACATGTTCAATCCTGTTTACCTCAAAAGGCCTTCAAAACTTAAAAACTATTCGAAACTGGATTAAAATAGTCATGTTGATGTAGACCTACAACATTACATTTTTTTGTCACTACTCCTGATCCCATTCTAACAGTTTCAGGTTTTGTAATTTGTAACAATACTAACAATACTGATGGGTCATTCCATAGTCACACACGTAACATTTTCGAAGTAACTATGATCTTCACAGGATATTTAATCAAATACTTAGGAGTTCATGAAAGACACATCACTGTTTTTTAACGTAAGCATTCCAAAATATAAACAGAAAATCATAATGAAAAGGAATAATTAATAATGTAAAAAATATTAAATATTATATGGTGTGACACATGAACATTTTCTTGCCACTTAATTTATTACCAAAATGGAAAATGTTCATATTATTATGCCAAATGTCATAAATGCATTTAGTTGTTTTCGAACAATTAAGACATTTGTGTGGTACATGTAACTGCTAAATCGCATACTTTAATAAAAATAACAGTGCCATTAACAAATAAAATATTACAAATTATATTGTGACACACGAACATTTCTGTCAAGTTGATTACTAATCTTTTCAAATGCATATAGAGATTTACTGTATACACTGTGCCTACAGTTCTTATTATACAAAGCACCACTTGATTACACTAAAGTACACTTTCAGATTTAAAATATCCACGGTTGTTTACAACTATATGTGGTGATATCTCCTGTGTAATGTCACGTAACAAATACATCAATATAGGCTATCCACTTTTTCTGCCATTTGTAGTACTTCCCTTTTTTTAACAACACAGACGCTTTAAATTCTTCGCCACCACAAGCTTTTGTAACTTCCTCTGCTTATCTGACTTTTTTTTTAAATTGATTATTTAACGATGTTGTATCAACTACTAGGTTATTTAGCCTCGATGGGATTGATGATAGTGAAATGATATTTGGCGAGATGAGGTTGAGAATTCGCCATAGATTACATGACATTCGCCTTACAATTGGGGGAAACCTCGGAAAAAACCTCAACCAGGTAACTTGCCCCAATCAGGATTTGAACCCGGGCCCACTCATTTTACGGTCAGATGTGCCTACCATTACTCCACAGCAGTGGACCGAACATGGGTTATGTACATTAATTTTTTTGACTTTTGGTTAGCTTTCTTAAGAATATGCATAAAGAAATGTAGTGTTTTCCAGGCTATCCTTGTAATATTAGTGACTTATTTCAACCAGTTTGTTACTAAAATATATACAGTACCTAAGTGTTTACTTGTGACACTGGTAATCCATTTAATTGGTATATGAGACGAATTTAATTTTGTGTTTTACAGAAGGATACATATTGATTTACTTTTGCTCACATTGATTTTAATTTTATTTGTTGTAGTCCAGTTTTCAATAACGTCAAGCTAGTTTTGCAAGGCGGTGATATAAGATTTATCACTAATTTTTTCTATATATTATACAGTCATCCACGAATAACCTTGCCTGAGAAGTGACATTTCTATTCAAATCCTACAATAATTTTCAGTAACTATTTTGCACCGAGAAGCTATTATACATTTAATTTTACTTCTGAGACCAGTGAAATATATGCCAATTTTATTAGAAAGGTGCATGTATAATTATCCAATAGCACGATGTTATCTGCAACAAAAACTAAAGGGCATGAAAGAAAAGAAGAAAACATTAATGCTGTGGTTCTTAGAGTTCCATTAGAGTTACACGTTCATTGTCCACTGAAAGTTGTATTTCTCTATTGAAGTGTAAAAGAGAAACTCTCATAAATTATGTCAGAAACAAAGAAAGGCACCACCCAAATATGTGGGATAATTAATTTAATAATGTTATTACCGGGACTTGAAAAAAACAATCATATGTAATGGGTGGGGGAAAAAATACTTTTTAATCGCGCTTCTATAGTTCGACAATGCTGACTATTCAGAGTTTTGCCTGACAGGTGAGCTACCATAAATTCCTTGAAGTCCTAGTTATTACTGAAGCCAAATGTGTGTCTATTGTCAAGAGTCCATTTTATTTATACTTGTTAACTCTTGATGTCCCAATGTCACCTTACAGGTGACGCTCCCTAACAAGCTGTCCAAAATTAGCAGTAAATATATTTAAACATAAATCGCCGTCGACAATGCCTTATTAGACATATGGTAACTGAATTTCAACCATTTTTGGCGACTAGCTCGTAAATCTGCAGCAGTAGAGAAGAAAACATCAGCGTGAATGCAGGAGAATCTCAACTTTGTGCGCACTTCACATAATGGCTTGTGAAAATAGTACTAAGAGTTAAGTAGTTTTATTTTTGTTTCCATATATACATTACTAAACTATTGATATTGTATATGCAATTTTCAAAAACAAGTAAAAAAGGTGCATATGGTGTATATAGGGACTACAAAGTGACATGTCACCTCCAGGTGACATTGGTCAGAACATTAAATGTCCGATCTCATTATGTTAATATAGTTATGTTACTTATTTTTCTTCTATAGTCTGACTGTGTATGAAATACTGGAGGTGATGGACGAAGATACAGTTGGAGCTTCGTCTGTTACTGATATTACCATATTTTCACCGGCTGATGGACCAGTTATCGATGAGGAAAGTGGTGACGAAACAACCAGTGACATCAACCATCTTCCAGGAAGAATACTCAGACCTACATTTGAAGTCAACGTTACTTCTGCCAATGATGTACTAATAGATAATGATGAAGGAAGTAACCCGAGACTATCAACAATTGACTAGATAACAATGTCCAATTCTTATATTGAGGAAATAAACACTGAAGTTTCAACAGACAAAAACAAACTACCGAATTCAGATATGAATATACATGGAAGAAATAATTATTATCTACGAAAGAACACAGAACATTTCTCGCGATGAAAGACAATCTATTTCTAGTATTAGACTTCAGCAGAGAAAAAAAAATAAATCTACTTCTAATATTTCTTTTCGTAATAAAGAGTGGTCTGACAAAGAAGAAATCTTTACTTGTAAATCTGGAAGAGGCGACTTAGATGAAACATTTACAGATTATAATGAATCAAAACTTACTCCTGTCTAATGTTTCGAGCCCCTGTTCAGTGAAGAAATACTCGCTGTCATGTTTAAAATGTCAAAATTGTATGTCCTCCAAAGGAATCATTCTATTGAATTGGACAAAAATGATATAAAAGTTTACATTGCCATTCTCTTACTGACGGGCTACATGTCTCCCCAAAGCATAACAATGTTTTGCGAAACAAAATCAGATGTACACAGTGAACTTGTATCCAATACCATGAGGAGAAGTAGGTTTACAAAAATCCATAAATATTTACATCTTTCAGACAATTTCAATCTTGCTCCTAATGATGAATTTGGAAAACTCCGAAGATACTTCGAGATTCTAAATGACAATTTTGGCCAACAGTTTGAAAAGATATGGTGGAGTCACAAATCTATTCATGAACAATGGTTCCCTATTATTGAAGACAGTGACAATCAGCATATTCATATTCATGCGTTTTGGATATAAACTATGGTCAGCAGCTTGGCTACCTCGCTAAGCACATGAAAAAGTGCAATCATGGTGCAATATCTTTCGCTGTGACACAGGATGATGCTGTTGTTCGATGGCATGATAATAATATTGTCACTCTTGCTTCAAACTGACACAATGTAACTCCAATTTTTAAAGCAGATCGAGTCAGTGCTATTGCAGGGAAATGAAGCAAAATTCAAGTGGATTGCCCTTCGGTTATTGAATAGTACATCAAATACATGGAAGGAGTAGATAGATTTGACGAAAATGTTCATTCCTTGAAAGTGAGCTTTCATTTAACGAAATGGTGTACACAATTTTTCATTTGATCTCGATGCAGCCTGTCATAATGCGTGGTTAGTATCAAGAAGAGATGCAATACAAAAAGACTTGACATATTGAGAATTCCGGCGAAATATCGTGCAAGTATGTTGTGGTCTTTATGGGAAAGCTCCATACAGACATCCAGCCATCGATTCAGTCCCATCCAGTAGTATTATCACATATATGCTAACTTAAATATTCTCCACTGAATAAAATATGATATTGCAGTCATTAAATGTGACAATAAGATTTATTGCCCAATGTCACCTACAGGTGACACCCCTACAGTTCGTTTGTAAATATGATTTTCCATGAATTCTCAATAAACAATACTTCTATAGGCTATAATAAACATTATTTAATCATTTATAAACAATTTGTACATCTGTAATGAGTTTGGGCTATGACGGGTTAAGACATCATTCATAGACTAATTACCGCTTTCAGTTTTGATACTACATACATTGAAATTAATCTATTATTATTCGTCCTATTTATACATTTATATTGAATGATTCGGTCTACCTTCATAACACATCTCATCAACAATACTCGATAAGAGTTGAATTAGCTTCCATGCTGCGTTGTATTTATTTTGTCATGTTCCTATAGCAGGAATATTAAATAGGAATTCCTTAAAACAGATTTATATTCACTCCTATGCCTTTATATAGAATACCAGTACATATACTGTATTTCTTAAGATTTGGTTACTTTATAAACAGCATGTTAGTGCAAGAACTCTTTTTTTCGTATTTAATAATTCTGGCATGTGTCAATAAATATGCTTGAGACCTCTGTCTCTCTGAATTACTCTTTACTAACTGGAAACACATTCCAAATTTATATTTTAAAAAAGTATTAAAATATCCTCACAATTTAGAGCATAACAATTCCCGAAATAATCATCCTACATTAAATTATTAAGATAAAAATGATTCAATCTATCGCTTGTAACAATACCTTTATGGTCCTAATAAATTAAGAAATAATAATTTACATCCAACAGATTTATTTTAAAATGGCCTGCAGTTATTATTTTGAATTTTATTGTACCTTAATAAATTGAGTTAAGGTACAATAAAATTTCATCAAGTTTCAAACAAAGTAATTCCATCTTTCCAACAGGGGGACAATAAATACTTAAAGTAATGCTAAACTCGAAAAACTTATTGATGCAACTTAATTTCATATTCTATACCACTAACACCAAAAAAAAGTGTCCTATTGTTCATACTGATTCAAGATGAATAGTTTCTTAGTGTTTGTCCATTCCACTTTTTTATTGTCCTTCCAAATTCTATTTCATTTTTAGTAGGTACTTCACATGTAGTATATGTTTTATTTTAATACATATAATGACCATGAAGATATTTGGATATGTCTTACAAAATTCTTGCTGAAGACCATTGTGGTAATATTCTGCCGCATCTGTAGTTTGTACATTTCG
Source organism: Periplaneta americana (assembly GCF_040183065.1). NCBI lineage: Eukaryota > Metazoa > Arthropoda > Insecta > Blattodea > Blattidae > Periplaneta > Periplaneta americana. The sequence continues at coordinate 123,165,283 of NC_091122.1, forward strand.
AAATTTCCGTGCTTCAGCCCAGAATTCAGGTGGGGGGAGGGGAGGTTGATGTGCCAATGTAGTTTTCCAGAATATAATAATATTCAAAACATTCTCTAATAGGAGGGGCCTCTGATATTAGCTCTGCAAAAAATCTGATACCTGTACTTCTGTTGCTGGTAAATAAGAAAGAACGAAATATAAAATTTTTTAACCACTTTCGAATTTCAGGTGCTTTGTGTCTCAGCTGCTGGTTTGATATACTGTTTGTTTCCTTTAATTTTCCAGAGCAAAAACTGTCCTAAGCGAAATTTACACTCTGTAATTTTAACACTGGGAACATTTATTTTGGCAGCATTGTGTGATGCTATTTCATAATATAACAAGAGCTTTGAAATGATTAACTGCTAACTACTTACCTGGGTGAAGCGGTTCCTGTGATTTCTGAAGTGAAAACCGTTCAATTTATAAGGAATTTTTTTGTGGAGATGCAGTTGATTGTATATGCAAGGTGTAAAAGTGCCTAAACTAACTGACCCCAGTGCTGTCATGGAGGCCACACGAGGCCATATATCGTATGGAACCTACAATTTTTTTTAATTAATCGTATGGGGAAATGAAAATTTTGTCTGTAAGGAGCCATACGGCATATGGGTGCCTAAGTTTTGTACATGGAGATCTATACAGATCTTAGATCATCTCTTCCTGTTCCTACTGTACCTACTGGTAGGCTATTTTGTTTGATGTTCATTAACAAAAATTATTCACCTCTTCAGCACTGGAATCCAGAATTATATAAAATAATGGTTGAAAAACAAGAAGAGCTGCAAATATACACTCCAAGATTCATCGAGACAAGTGTGCATCTATGGTGGTCTACATGGTGTATTCTTTAAATCAAACTTGTACAATTAAATTGTAAAGCAAAACAATTTCTTTACTTCTTCTTTAATATTAAGAAAAATAATTAAATGACAATTGGCGAAATAGAGAGAGAAGAGTAAAATATATTTCAAGGGAGAAAACAAGAGGTGGGGTGTATGGCCAAGAAAAAAATTACCATGACAGCACTGACCAAACCTAACCTGTTACAGACTCATGTATGCAAGGTGAATAAGCTGAGTATGAAGGAAACTACCTCAGCGCTAGTTTAACTCTTATAGATTAACTATATAAAGAACTTCAAGTGTCAATATTGTCTCAAAGGTTTCTGTGTAACAAACTTCATTTAGAAATGTCCATCTGCGATTATGTTAACTGTAGAAGAAGGAAGAAATATTGTCGTCATATGAAGTTACTCAAATTTCCAATTAAGGACAAGGAAAGGCTGCAAAAATTATTTTTGATTTCACCCTTATAAATTGAACGATTTTCACTTCAGAAATCACCGTAACTACCTCAGCACTAGTTTCAGTAATTTAAGGACCAGTATAAAGTAAATTTGATTAAAGTGAGAAAGAAATTCGTAAGGGAGGCAGTCAGGAGAGATTGAGGTTGTCTACTAATTCGTTACAAACAACTATTATAGGCTATTTCATTTGACTAACGATGATTTGTAGAGAGCAAAATACCTACAGTAGGGTAAAGAATCTAAATCAGTACGTTTATGAGAACGGATATAAAAGTGTCAGGAAAATAACAGAATTACCGTATATTGCAATTAACTCTGCATTGGCAGAGAAACCGCACAGGG